>NC_074693.1:10096461-10136461 GCF_029448725.1 Salvelinus fontinalis
ATCCCTCAGTCAGGCAGTGAATTTCAAACACAGATTCTACCGCAAAGACCAGGGAGGATATCTACCGCCTCGCCAAAAAAGGCACCTATTGGTAGATGGGTAAAAAATAAAAAAAAGCAGACATTGAATATCCCTTTGAGCATGGTGAAGTTATTAATTATACTTTGGATGGTGTATAAATACACCCAGTCATTACAAAGACAACATTTTAGTTATTCAATAATAACCTAATTAACAGAGTGAAAATAATGAAGACCTGTACAGAATAAAAGTATTCCAAAACGTGCATCCTGTTTGCAACAAGGCACTAAAGTAATACTGTAAAAAAATGTGGCAATCAATTACAATTTTGTCCTGAATGCAAAGCGTTACGTTTGGGGCACATCCAATACAACACATTATCAATCTCCATATTTTCAATTATAGTGGTAGCTGCATCATGTTATGGGTATACTTGTAATCGTTAAGGACTGGGGAGTTTTCAGGATAAAAAAGAAACAGAATGGAACTAAGCATATGCAAAATCCTAGAGGAAAACCTGATTCAATCTGCTTTCCAGAGAGATGAGTTCATCTTTCAGCAGGACAATAACCTAAAGCACAAGGCCAACTCTACACTGGAGTTGCTTACCAAGAAGACAGTGAATGTTTCTGAGTAGCCAAGTTACAGTTTTGACTTAAATGTACTTAAAATCTATGGTGAAACCTGAAAATAGTTGTCTAGCAATGATCAATAACTAATTTGAAACCAAAACATGAATTTAATCCATTTTGAATTCAGGCTGTAACACAGCAAAATGTGGAATAACTCAAGGGGTCTGAATACTTTCTTAGGGCACTGTACATCTCCTTCAAATGTTGATGTTTGGTTGCGTTGACAACCAAACACAATTCAATATCACTTTTTCAATACGATAAATAGCCGAACAACTTGTCGAAAAGTTAACAAATTATATGATTCACTTCTCCATTTCAACCAAAAATAAAAGTTAATAGGATTAAGCCAATGGCTCAGAACTCCTTTAAATATTTATTGTCAACCAAACACAATTCAAAATAACTTTTGTAAGACAGTCAATAGGTTAATTTTAAAGCTATCTTACAAAGTAATGTAAAAGTATTTATTCAACCATAAAATGAGTAAAATATTAATTTCTAAATGTTAAGGTTTCTCTAAATATACATTTCTTATGTAATCATAGAAAGTATGAATGTTCAGGGTCGCAGGTCAGATTGGACAGATTCTCAAACGGCATTGGCACCATGTATTTCAACATAATCTCAACTAACTGCGATCCAGATCATTTGGTTGTGCTATTAAATGAAGCACAGTTGTTGTATAAATAAGCTAAATATCTGATATCGTGTTCCAAGTAACAAGTCTCTCACCATTGCCGCCTGCTATAGACCACCCTCTACCCCCAGCTGTGCTCTGGACACCATATGTGAACTGATTGCCCCCCATCTATCTTCAAAGCTCGTGCTTCTAGGTGACCTAAACTGGGACATGTTTAACACCTCAGCCATCCTACAATGTAAGCTTGATGCCCTCAATCTCACACAAATTATCAATGAACCTACCAGGTACCACCCCAAAGCCGTAAACACGGGCACCCTCATAGATATCATCCTGACCAACTTCCCCTCTAAATACACCTCTGCTGTTTTCAACCAAGATCTCAGTGATCACTGACTCATTGCTTGCATCCGTAATGGGTCAGCGGTCAAACGACCTCCAGTCATCACTGTCAAACGTTCCCTGAAAGACTTCAGCGAGCAGGCCTTTCTAAACCAGTCATCCCGGGTATCCTGGAAGGATATTGACCTCATCTCGTCAGTAGAGGATGCCTGGTTATTTTTTTAAATGCCTTCGTCACCATATTCAATAAGCAAGCCCCATTCAAGAAATTTAGAACCAGGAACAGATATAGCCCTTGGTTCTCTCCAGACCTGTCTGCCCTTAGCCAACACAAAAATATCCTATGGCGTTCTGCATTAGCATCGAACAGCCCCCGTGATATGCAACTTTTCAGGGAAGTTAGAAACCAATATACACAGGCAGTTAGAAAAGCCAAGGATAGCTTTTTCAAGCAGAAATTTGCTTCCAGCAACACAAACTCAAAAATGTTCTGGGACACAGTAAAGTCCATGGAGAATAAGAACACCTCCTCCCAGCTTCCAACTGCACTGAAGATAGGAAACACTGTCACCACCGACAAATCCACTATAATTGAGAATTTCAATAAGCATTTTTCTACGGCTGGCCATGCTCTCCACCTGGCTACCCCAACCCCGGTCAACAGCACTGCACCTCCCACAGCAACTCGCCCAAGCCTTCCCCATTTCTCCTTCTCCCAAATCCAGTCAGCTGATGATGTTCTGAAAGAGCTGCAAAATCTGGACCCCTTCAAATCAGCCGGGCTAGACAATCTGGACCCTTTCTTTCTAAAATTATCTGCCGAAATTGTTGCAACCCCTATTACTAGCCTGTTCAACCTCTCTTTTGTGTCGTCTGAGATTCACAAAGATTGGAAAGCAGCTGCAGTCATCCCCCTCTTCAAAGGGGGGTCACTCTTGACCCAAACTGCTACAGACCTATATCTATCCTACCCTGCCATTCTAAGGTCTTCGAAAGCCAAGTCAACAAACAGATTACCGACCATTTCGAATCCCACCGCACCTTCTCCGCTATGCAATCTGGTTTCAGAGCTGGTCATGGGTTCACCTCAGCAACTCTCAAGGTCCTAAACGATATCGTAACCGCCATCGATAAGAAACAATACTGTGCAGCCGTATTCATTGACCTGGCCAAGGACTCTGTCAATCACCACATCCTCATCGGCAGACTCGATAGCCTTGGTTTCTCAAATGACTGCCTCGCCTGGTTCACCAATTACTTCTCTGATAGAGTTCAGTGTTACAAATCGGAGGGCCTGTTGTCCGGGCCTCTGGCAGTCTCTATGGGGGTGCCACAGGGTTCAATTCTTGGGCCGACTCTCTTCTCTGTATACATCAATGATGTCGCTCTTGCTGCTGGTGAGTCTCTGATCCACCTCTACGCAGACGACACCATTCTGTATACTTCTGGCCCTTCTTTGGACACTGTGTTAACAACCCTCCAGACGAGCTTCAATGCCATACAACTCTCCTTCCGTGGCCTCCAACTGCTCTTAAATACAAGTAAAACTAAATGCAGGCTCTTCAACCGATCGCTGCCTGCACCTGCCCGCCCGTCCAGCATCACTACTCTAGACGGTTCTGACTTAGAATATGTGGACAACTACAAATACCTAGGTGTCTGGTTAGACTGTAAACTCTCCTTCCACACTCACATCAAACATCTCCACTCCAAAGTTAAATCAAGAATCGGCTTCCTATTTCGCAACAAAGCATCCTTCACTCATGCTGCCAAACATACCCTTGTAAAACTGACCATCCTACCAATCCTCGACTTCGGCGATGTCATTTACAAAATAGCCTCCAATACCCTACTCAATAAATTGGATGCAGTCTATCACAGTGCCATTTGTTTTGTCACCAAAGCCCCATATACTACCCACCACTGCGACCTGTACGCTCTCGTTGGCTGGCCCTCGCTTCATACTCGTCGCCAAACCCACTGGCTCCAGGTCATCTACAAGACCCTGCTAGGTAAAGTCCCCCCTTATCTCAGCTCACTGGTCACCATAGCAGCACCCACCTGTAGCACGCGCTCTAGCAGGTATATCTCTCTGTTCAACCCCAAAGCCAATTCCTCCTTTGGCCGCCTCTCCTTCCAATTCTCTGCTGCCAATGACTGGAACGAACTACAAAAATCTCTGAAACTGGAAACACTTATCTCCCTCACTAGCTATAAGCACAGCTCACAGATTACTGCACCTGTACATAGCCCATCTATAATTTAGCCCAACCAACTACCACTTCCCCTACTGTAGTTATCTATTTATTTATTTTGCTCCTTTGCACCCCGTTATTTCTATCTCTACTTTGCACATTCTTCCACTGCAAATCTACCATTCCAGTGTTTTACTTGCTATATTGTATTTACTTCGCCACCATGGCCTTTTTTTGCCTTTCCCTCCCTTATCTCACCTCACATTGTATATAGACGTATTTTTCGACTGTATTTTCGACTGTATGTTTGTTTTACTCCATGTGTAACTCTGTGTTGTTGTATGTGTCGAACTGCTTTGCTTTATCTTGGCCAGGTCGCAGTTGTAAATGAGAACTTGTTCTCAACTTGCCTACCTGGTTAAATAAATGTGAAAAAAAGAAATTTGAACTTTGTGTACTATTACATGGTTGAAGGTGGAGTGATAAGACATTTATGTGACAACAAAACCATAAATCTGACATTAATTTCCATTCGAAGTTGGTTGTGCTTTTAGATGGTTGAAAGCATAGCGATAACATATTGGGAATTCAACAAACTTTTGGATGTTTTCTTTTTAGTGGGTGAAAAGAGGTTGGAATTGTATTGATCAACGTACGTATCTATCAAATATCAGCCAATTCTCCACGTGGTATGATCTGGTGTATCCAGTGGCTGTCTGTTGGTTTACATACCCATCCCCTTTCGCAGAAGAAGAAGCTACTTTCTCTGGGGTCCACAAAAAAACACAAAACATGACAAGTAACAAAACACTGATAGACAAGGACAGTAACACTGTAACGGATTATTATATTTTACCTACCCAGCCCTGTGTGTGTGTGTGTGTGTGTGTGTGTGTGTGTGTGTGTGTGTGTGTGTGTGTGTGTGTGTGTGTGTGTGTGTGTGTGTGTGTGTGTGTGTGTGTGTGTGTGTGTGTGTGTGTGTGTGTGTGTGTGTGTGTTTGTGTGTGTGTGTGTGTGGCCTATGCCATAGCCAGTTTTAAATATATAGCTTGTGCCTTCACAGCTGAGACAGGATTTGAAAAAATATTAAGTGGGCGACTCAGCTCTGAGACTGAGACTGAACTGGAGTGCACATCACAAACACACACAATAGTTTGCACTCAGCAGAAAAACCCTTGTTTACTCTCCCTCTCTCTCCCACCCTCCCTATGCCATTCTATCTCTCTCTCCCACCCTCCCGACACCATTCTATCTCCCCCCCTCTCTCCCACCCTCCCTACGCAATTATATCTCCCTCTCTCTCTCTCCCACCCTTCCTACACCATTCTATCTCCCTCTCTCTCTCTCCCACCCTCCCGACACCATTCTCTCCCTCTCTCTCTCTCCCACCCTCACTACACCATTCTCTCCCTCTCTCTCTCCCACCCTCACTACACCATTCTCTCCCTCTCTCTCTCTCCCACCCTCACTACACCATTCTCTCCCTCTCTCTCTCTCCCACCCTCCCTACGCAATTATATCTCCCTCTCTCTCTCTCCCACCCTCCCTACGCCGTTCTATCACACTCTCTCTCTCCCACCCTCCCTACGCCGTTCTATCACCCTCTCTCTCTCCCACCCTCCCTACGCCGTTCTATCACCCTCTCTCTCTCACCCTCCCTACGCCGTTCTATCTCCCCCTCTCTCTCTCACCCTCAAGACACCATTATATCTCCCTCTCTCTCTTTCCCACCCTCCCTACACCGTTCTCTCCCTCTCTCGATCTCACCCTCCCTACACCATTCTCTCTCTCTCTCCCACCCTCCCTACATCATTATCTCTCTCTCCCACCCTCCCTACACCATGCTCTCTCCCTCTCACCCCTTTGCTTTTTTCTCTTATCTCCCTCTCTCTTCCCCTTCTCTCCCTCTATCTGTCTCTCTCCCTCAATCCTCTCACTTTGAAGTGGTTATCAGTTGATGTACAGAAAAACAGAGAGAACATGGCCACATATTCTAAACCACCAACTAGGGCCTAGGGTTTCATCTCTCCCTCTTGACTCCCTCTCTCCTCTTCCCTTCTCTTCTCTTCTCCTTCCCTTTTCCCCACAGCGCACACGCGCTGGGTTCTCAACATGGAGAGCAAGGATTAAGATTTGCTCTCTTCCTCTCTTCCCTCCATCTTCTTTCATTCTCCTCCGTTCATCCTTTCATCTTTGCCTATCTTCTTTTCTGTACTGTTCAACGTCCACTCTCTTTCATAACTCCCACCTCTCATATCTCCCCCCAAACTTTTTTCAAATGCTCTCCTCCCCTCTCCATCTTTGTTTATCCTACGTTTCCAATTCTCTCGCCATGTATGTCTCTTCTATCATTCATTTTCACTCCACTTCCTGGTAACATGTTTTCCTCTCCTCACACTGAAACAGGTCCTGGTAACATGTTTTCCTCTCCTCACACTGAAACAGGTCCTGGTAACATGTTTTCCTCTCCTCACACTGAAACAGGTCTTGGTAACATGTTTTCCTCTCCTCACACTGAAACAGGTCCTGGTAACATGTTTTCCTCTCCTCACACTGGAACAGGTCCTGGCAACATGTTTTCCTCTCCTCACACTGAAACAGGTCCTGGTAACATGTTTTCCTCTCCTCACACTGAAACAGGTCCTGGTAACATGTTTTCCTCTCCTCACACTGAAACAGGTCCTGGTAACATGTTTTCCTCTCCTCACACTGAAACAGGTCCTGGCAACATGTTTTCCTCTCCTCACACTGAAACAGGTCCTGGTAACATGTTTTCCTCTCCTCACACTGAAACAGGTCCTGGTAACATGTTTTCCTCTCCTCACACTGAAACAGGTCTTGGTAACATGTTTTCCTCTCCTCACACTGAAACAGGTCCTGGTAACATGTTTTCCTCTCCTCACACTGAAACAGGTCCTGGCAACATGTTTTCCTCTCCTCACACTGAAACAGGCCCTGGTAACATGTTTTCCTCTCCTCACACTGAAACAGGTCCTGGTAACATGTTTTCCTCTCCTCACACTGAAACAGGTCCTGGTAACATGTTTTCATCTCCTCACACTGAAACAGGTCCTGGTAACATGTTTTCCTCTCCTCACACTGAAACAGGTCCTGGTAACATGTTTTCATCTCCTCACACTGAAACAGGTCCTGGTAACATGTTTTCCTCTCCTCACACTGAAACAGGTCCTGGCAACATGTTTTCCTCTCCTCACACTGAAACAGGTCCTGGTAACATGTTTTCCTCTCCTCACACTGAAACAGGTCCTGGTAACATGTTTTCCTCTCCTCACACTGAAACAGGCCCTGGTAACATGTTTTCCTCTCCTCACACTGAAACAGGTCCTGGTGACATGTTTTCCTCTCCTCACACTGAAACAGGTCCTGGTAACATGTTTTCCTCTCCTCACACTGAAACAGGTCCTGGTAACATGTTTTCCTCTTCTCACACTGAAACAGGTCCTGGTAACATGTTTTCCTCTCCTCACACTGAAACAGGTCCTGGTAACATGTTTTCCTCTCCTCACACTGAAACAGGTCCTGGTAACATGTTTTCCTCTCCTCACACTGAAACAGGTCCTGGTAACATGTTTTCCTCTTCTCACACTGAAACAGGTCCTGGTAACATGTTTTCCTCTCCTCACACTGAAACAGGTCCTGGTAACATGTTTTCCTCTCCTCACACTGAAACAGGTCCTGGTAACATGTTTTCCTCTCCTCACACTGAAACAGGTCCTGGTAACATGTTTTCATCTCCTCACACTGAAACAGGTCCTGGTAACATGTTTTCCTTTCCTCACACTGAAATGGGTCCTGGTAACATGTTTTCCTCTCCTCACACTGAAATGGGTCCTGGTAAGAATAGAACACAATGCAACTGGAACAATAGTTACGACGTGGCAATCTGCCGCTCACAGTTTCACTTCCTTCCTGTTCAAGTGGTTTCCTCAACCTAGGAGCCAATCAGGTCACTGTTTCAGCTCCTCGGGCCATTCCGGGCTTGATTGTAGCAATTTCCCTCTCTAAAGCCTAGATAGGCTGGAGCTGTAATGTGATAATGTAGGCCTACTCATATGCAGTGTTTTGAACACCATTCAGCATTAACAGTATGAACGTCACAGTATGTGTATGATAGCCATTTACGTGGTTGTTTGCGTACGTGTGTGTGTACGTCAAGTCATTGTGCATACTCAATTTGTCTAAAGTGGATGTCAAACTGCTAACAAGCCTAAATGGGTTTTTAATGACAGGCTCCAAGACTATACCAGTCAACTCTATATACCACCTGACTTTCACTCTCTCTCTCACTCTCTCTTTCTCTCAATTCAATTTAAGGGGCTTTATTGGCTTGGGAAACATATGTTAACATTGCCAAAGCAAGTGAACTAGATAATAAAGAGATGTGGTATTTCACCCGAAAGATATGGGAGTTTATCTAAACATTTCATTTGTTTTCTCTAATATCAGTCAAAAGACACACCTACTCCAGGGTTTTTCTTTATGTTCTACATTGTAGAATAATAGTAAAACCATCAAAACTATGAAATAACAAATATGGAATCATCTAGTAACCAAAAAAGTTGAGATTCTTCAAAGTAGTCACCCTTTGACTTGATGACAGCTTTGCACACTCTTGGCATTCTCTCAACCAGCTTCACCTGGAAAGCTTTTCCAGCAGTCTTAACCTGTCTAGGACTGGAGTTCCGCTAGCGGAACCGCTCGCCAACAGCCAATGAAATTGCATGGCACCAAATCCAATCAACAGAAATCTCATAATTCAATTTTCTCAAACATACAAATATTAGACACCATTTTAACGATAACATTCTCATTAATCCAACCACAGTGTCCAATTTCAAAAAAGCTTATCGGCGAAAGCAGAACATATCATTATGTTAGGTCAGCAACTAGTCACAGAAAGCATACAGCGATTTTCCAACCAAAGAGAGGAGTCACAAAAAGCTGAAATATTGATGAAATCAATCACTAACCTTTGATATTCTTCATCAGATGACAGTCCCGGGACAACATGTTACACAATACATGTATGTTTTGTTCGATCAAGTTCATATTTATATCCAAAAACCTCAGTTTACATTTGGTTTTGCCTCCAAAACATCCCGTGAATTTAAACAGACCAACATCAAATCACAGAAATACTCATAATAAACATTGATAAAAGATACAAGTGTTATTCACAGATGTAAAGATATGCTTCTCCTTAATGCAACCGCTGTGTCAGATTTCAAGAAAACTTTACGGAAAAGCAAACCATGCAATAATCTGAGTACGGCACTCAGAGACCCATCAAGCCAAAAAGATATGCGCCGTGTTGGAGTCAACATAAGTCAGAAATAGCATTATAAATATTCACTTACCTTTGATGATCTTCGCCAGATTGCACTCCCAGGAATCCCAGTTCCAGAATAAATATTTGATTTGTTCCATAAATCATCATTTATGTCTAAATACCTCCTTTTGTTAGCGCGCTTGGTAAACAAATCCAAACTCACGACGCGCGTGCAAGTCCAGCGGAAAGTACGGACGAAAAGTCCAAAAAGTTATATTACAGGTCGTAGAAACATGTCAAACTAAGTATAGAATCAATCTTTAGGATGTTTTTAACATAAATCTTCAATAATGTTCCAACAGGTGAATTCCTTTGTCTTCAGAAAAGCAAATGGAACGGGAACTACCTCTCATGTGAATGTGCGTGACCAGCTCGTGGCTGCTTGCAGACCTCTGACTCATTCCCCTCTCATTCGGCCCCACTTCACAGTAGACGCATCAGACAAGGTTGTAAAGACTGTTGACATCTATTGGAAGCCTTAGGAAGTGCAACATGACCCATATCCCACTGTGTATTCGATAGGTGATGAGTTGAAAAATTACAATCCTCAGATTTCCCGCTTCCTGGTTGGATTTTCTCTCAGGTTTTTGCCTGCCATATGAGTTCTGTTATACTCACAGACATCATTCAAACAGTTTTAGAAACTTCAGAGTGTATATAATATATATGCATATATTAGCAACTGGGACTGAGTAGCAGGCCGTTTACTCTGGGCACGCTTTTCATCCAAACATGAAAATGCTGCCCCCTATCCATAAGAAGTTTTAAAGGAGTTCCCACATATGCTGAGCACTTGTTGGCTGCTTTTCCTTCAATCTGGGGTCCGATTCAATGCTTAGTGTATTTCTGTATTGTTTTAGTGATTCACGGTAGTGAAGACCGGCTCTGATTTTTTGGGTCTCTATGTTTTTGTTTGATACGGTTCTCAAATCCCTTTCTTAGGTTTTGCCATTCTTCATCAAACCATTTGTCATTTTTGTTAATTTTCTTAGGTTGTCTGCTTGAAAATGTTGTATTTAATAGGGAGGGTAAAATTTCAAATGAACTGTTTAGGCTTCCTATTGCATCTATGACAGTGAAATGTTTTGTCTAGGAAGATGTCTAAAACAGATTGAATTTCTCTCTCTCTCTCTCTCTCTCTCGCTCTCTGTCTCTCGCTCTCTCTCTGTCTTGCACACACGCTCGCTCTCTCTCTCACTTTCTTTCTCTCTCTTTTTCTCTGTCTCTCCCTCTATTTCTCTCTCTCCATCTCTCTCACACTGAGAATCACACTGAAAACAAACACATACATATTGGGATAGCATACTGATAGACAGTAGTTACAGGGATCTTACACTTTTTATTATTCTCTCCATACCTCTACTCTAAAACTAGCGACAGCAGCAAAGCTAGTTAACACTGTCTCTGTCTCTAGCAGCAGAACTAGTTAACACTATAACACACTGTCTCTGTCTCTAGCAGCAGAGCTAGTTAACAATATAATACGCTGTCTCTGTCTCTAGCAGCAGAGCTAGTTAACACTATAACACACTGTCTCTGTCTCTAGCAGCAGAGCTAGTTAACACTATAACACACTGTCTCTGTCTCTAGCAGCAGAGCTAGTTAACACTATAACATACTGTCTCTGTCTCTAGCAGCAGAGCTAGTTAACACTATAACACACTGTCTCTGTCTCTAGCAGCAGAGCTAGTTAACACTATAACACACTGTCTCTGTCTCTAGCAGCAGAGCTAGTTAACACTATAACACACTGTCTCTGTCTCTAGCAGCAGAGCTAGTTAACACTGTCTCTGTCTCTAGCAGCAGAGCTAGTTAACACTGTCTCTGTCTCTAGCAGCAGAGCTAGTTAACACTATAACACACTGTCTCTGTCTCTAGCAGCAGAGCTAGTTAACACTATAACATACTGTCTCTGTCTCTAGCAGCAGAACTAGTTAACACTGTCTCTGTCTCTAGCAGCAGAGCTAGTTAACACTATAACATACTGTCTCTGTCTCTAGCAGCAGAGCTAGTTAACACTATAACACACTGTCTCTGTCTCTAGCAGCAGAACTAGTTAACACTATAACACACTGTCTCTGTCTCTAGCAGCAGAGCTAGTTAACACTATAACACACTGTCTCTGTCTCTAGCAGCAGAGCTAGTTAACACTATAACACACTGTCTCTGTCTCTAGCAGCAGAGCTAGTTAACACTATAACACACTGTCTCTGTCTCTGTCTCTAGCAGCAGAGCTAGTTAACACTATAACACACTGTCTCTGTGTCTAGCAGCAGAGCTAGTTAACACTATAACACACTGTCTCTGTCTCTAGCAGCAGAGCTAGTTAACACTATAACACACTGTCTCTGTCTCTAGCAGCAGAGCTAGTTAACACTATAACACACTGTATCTGTCTCTAGCAGCAGAGCTAGTTAACACTATAACACACTGTCTCTGTCTCTGTCTCTAGCAGCAGAGCTAGTTAACACTATAACACACTGTCTCTGTCTCTAGCAGCAGAGCTAGTTAACATTATAACACACTGTCTCTGTCTCTAGCAGCAGAGCTAGTTAACACTATAACACACTGTCTCTGTCTCTGTCTCTAGCAGCAGAGCTAGTTAACACTATAACACACTGTCTCTGTCTCTAGCAGCAGAGCTAGTTAACACTATAACACACTGTCTCTGTCTCTAGCAGCAGAGCTAGTTAACACTATAACACACTGTCTCTGTCTCTGTCTCTAGCAGCAGAGCTCGTTAACACTATAACACACTGTCTCTGTCTCTAGCAGCAGAGCTAGTTAACACTATAACACACTGTCTCTGTCTCTGCCTCTAGCAGCAGAGCTCGTTAACACTATAACACACTGTCTCTGTCTCTGTCTCTAGCAGCAGATCTAGTTAACACTATAACAAACTGTCTCTGTCTCTAGCAGCAGAGCTAGTTAACACTATAACACACTGTCTCTGTCTCTAGCAGCAGAGCTAGTTAACACTATAACACACTGTCTCTGTCTCTGTCTCTAGCAGCAGAGCTCGTTAACACTATAACACACTGTCTCTGTCTCTAGCAGCAGAGCTAGTTAACACTATAACACACTGTCTCTGTCTCTGTCTCTAGCAGCAGAGCTAGTTAACACTATAACACACTGTCTCTGTCTCTGTCTCTAGCAGCAGAGCTAGTTAACACTATAACACACTGTCTCTGTCTCTGTCTCTAGCAGCAGAGCTAGTTAACACTATAACACACTGTCTCTGTCTCTGTCTCTAGCAGCAGAACTAGTTAACACTATAACACACTGTCTCTGTCTCTACTAGCAGAGCTAGTTAACACTATAACACACTGTCTCTGTCTCTAGCAGCAGAGCTAGTTAACACTATAACACACTGTCTCTGTCTCTGTCTCTAGCAGCAGAGCTAGTTAACACTATAACACACTGTATCTGTCTCTAGCAGCAGAGCTAGTTAATACTATAACACACTGTCTCTGTCTCTAGCAGCAGATCTAGTTAACACTATAACACACTGTCTCTGTGTCTAGCAGCAGAGCTAGTTAACACTATAACACACTGTCTCTGTCTCTAGCAGCAGAGCTAGTTAACACTATAACACACTGTATCTGTCTCTGTCTCTAGCAGCAGAGCTAGTTAACACTATAACACACTGTCTCTGTCTCTGTCTCTAGCAGCAGAGCTAGTTAACATTATAACATACTGTCTCTGTCTCTACTAGCAGAGCTAGTTAATACTATAACACACTGTCTCTGTCTCTGTCTCTAGCAGCAGAGCTAGTTAACACTATAACAAACTGTCTCTGTCTCTAGCAGCAGAGCTAGTTAACACTATAACACACTGTCTCTGTCTCTGTCTCTAGCAGCAGAGCTAGTTAACACTATAACACACTGTCTCTGTCTCTAGCAGCAGAGCTAGTTAACACTATAACACACTGTCTCTGTCTCTGTCTCTAGCAGCAGAACTAGTTAACACTATAACACACTGTCTCTGTCTCTAGCAGCAGAGCTAGTTAACACTATAACACACTGTCTCTGTCTCTGTCTCTAGCAGCAGAACTAGTTAACACTATAACACACTGTCTCTGTCTCAAGCAGAAGAGCTAGTTAACACTATAACACACTGTCTCTGTCTCTAGCAGCAGAGCTAGTTAACACTATAACTCTCTGTCTCTAGCAGCAGAGCTAGTTAATACTATAACACACTGTCTCTGTCTCTAGCATCAGAGCTAGTTAACACTATAACAAACTGTCTCTGTCCCAAGCAGCAGATCTTGTTAACACTATAACACACTGTCTCTGTCTCTGTCTCTAGCAGCAGAGCTAGTTAACACTATAACAAACTGTCTCTGTCTCTGTCTCTAGCAGCAGAACTAGTTAACACTATAACACACTGTCTCTGTCTCTAGCAGCAGAGCTAGTTAACACTATAACACACTGTCTCTGTCTCTGTCTCTAGCAGCAGAGCTAGTTAACACTATAACACACTGTCTCTGTCTCTGCCTCTAGCAGCAGAGCTAGTTAACACTATAACACACTGTCTCTGTCTCTAGCAGCAGAACTAGTTAACACTATAACACACTGTCTCTGTCTCTAGCAGCAGAGCTAGTTGACACTATAACACACTGTATCTGTCTCTGTCTCAAGCAGCAGAGCTAGTTAACACTATAACACACTGTCTCTGTCTCTGTCTCTAGCAGCAGAGCTAGTTAACACTATAACAAACTGTCTCTGTCTCTAGCAGCAGAGCTAGTTAACACTATAACACACTGTCTCTGTCTCTGTCTCTAGCAGCAGAGCTAGTTAACACTATAACACACTGTCTCTGTCTCTGTCTCTAGCAGCAGAGCTAGTTAACACTATAACACACTGTCTCTGTCTCTGTCTCTAGCAGCAGAGCTAGTTAACACTATAACACACTGTCTCTGTCTCTGTCTCTAGCAGCAGAGCTAGTTAACACTATAACACACTGTCTCTGTCTCTGTCTCTAGCAGCAGAGCTAGTTAACACTATAACACACTGTCTCTGTCTCTAGCAGTAGAGCTAGTTAACACTATAACACACTGTCTCTGTCTCTGTCTCTAGCATCAGAGCTAGTTAACACTATAACACACTGTCTCTGTCTCTAGCAGCAGAGCTAGTTAACACTATAACACACTGTCTCTGTCTCTGTCTCTAGCAGCAGAGCTAGTTAACATTATAACACACTGTCTCTGTCTCTAGCAGCAGAGCTAGTTAACACTATAACACACTGTATCTGTCTCTGTCTCAAGCAGCAGAGCTAGTTAACACTATAACACACTGTCTTTGTCTCTGTCTCTAGCAGCAGATCTAGTTAACACTATAACACACTGTCTCTGTCTCTAGCAGCAGAGCTAGTTAACACTATAACACAGTGTCTCTGTCTCTAGCAGCAGAGCTAGTTAACACTATAACTATAATACAACCCCAGTAGGTTAGCCTTGTGGGTCTACAATGCAGGCTGTAAAGAACACATACACACATACACATACACACACACACAAGCATGTGCACACACACATAAACAAAACACACACACATCCTATTCTCACAAGGCTTTCACCTATCCTTGTGATAGCCTAGTTGTTGACTATAGGACAGACACTTGGCTATACATCAATATTGAAATATAGTAGCGAGATAGATTATGCCATATTGTCATGATGTTAAAGGACTTGTGTCTTCCTGCTCTCTCAGACTACGTGGAGTTTTCTCCAGTCTTCCTACGATACTTCATCTCAGGTATGGACTGTGTAGGTAGGAGTGTGTCTCCCAGTAGATGTGTAGCTACATTTAGATTGTTAGCTGTTGATAAATATAGTAGTAATGTTAGTTATCTTCTCGTCTTTTCTCTGTGTTGTATTAGTTAACATGTAACGTTTCCCTCAAAAGTCACTCCTACCATGTAAAGTTTCCCTGAAGTCTATCCTACCATGTAAAGTTTCCCTGAAGTCTATCCTACCCTGTAAAGTTTCCCTCTAAAGTATCTTCTGCCAGTTCAGTTGCAGTGATACTCTTGAGATAAGTCACTAAAGAGGAGAGGAGCAGTGTAGTGAAGATTCAGCAGACACTTTTAATCTGGATAATTCCAGTTTTGATTACCGTCCGTTCTTACATAGGCCTGCTGAGTCATGATTAACCAAGCCAGCCAACACAGCTGTCTGATACTTCACTACAAACACAATTATTCAGATCCTTATAGAGCTATTTTGTGTGTGTGTGTGTGTGAGTGTGCTCATTTGTGTGTGCAAGTGGGCGTATGGGTGTGTGTGCAAGTGGGCGTATGGGTGTGTGTGCATGCATGTGTTCCTGTGTGTGTGTGTGTGTGTGTGTGTGTGTGTGTGTGTGTGTGTGTGTGTGTGTGTGTGTGTGTGTGTGTGTGTGTGTGTGTGTGTGTGTGTGTGTGTGTGTGTGTGTGTGTGTGTGTGTGTGTGTGTGTGTGTGTGTGTGTGTGTGTGTGTGTTTTCCATCCTCTTCTTTACCACCAGCTGATTGGGAGCAATTGCATCCCATCCTATCCTACAATAGTATCTTTAATTAGTATTGAGGATACATTCTTTCCCTTTTCCCTTAATTGCTTTGTCCTTAGCGTTATATTTAATTGGGCTGCAGTGGGTGTTATTGATCCTCTTTGATGTGCTTTAATTTGGATAATTTTATATATTTATTTCAGACGTGACGACTCCTTTAGTTATTTTGTCTTTGGGCTATTTTGTGAAAGGGGGCTGGGGTATTACGGCACCAAATCAAATGGATTAGTAGGAGGTTCAGTGGTCTAAAAGTTTTTGATTTTAAATATACTTAAGTATCAAAAGTAAATGTAATTGCTAAAATATACTTAAGTATCAAAGTAAAAGCATAAATCATTTCCAATTCTTCATATTATGCAATCCAGACAGCACCCAAAACAATTTTTACGGTTAGCCAGGGGCACACTCCAACACAAAAGCATGTGAGTCCACCAGATCACAGGCAGTAGGGATGACCAGGGATGTGCTCTTGATAAGTGTGTGAATGGACCATTTTCCTGTCCTGCTAAGTACTTTTGTATGTCAGGGAAAATGTATGGAGTAAAAATCTATATTTTTTCTTAGGGAATGAGGTGAAGTAAAAGTAAAAGTTGTCAAAAATATAAATAGTAAAGTAAAGTACAGATACCCAACAAATGTTTTACTTAAGTACTTTACACCACAGAGTACGTTCCTTTAGTGTACATAATAGGGTGATAAGGAGAGATGGACGAGGAACTCCAAAGCCCAGATAACTTAGATCCATCAAAATAACACCTCTTGTATCTTTGATAAAGAATGTCTCATGAAAGTGAATGAGGAACAGTATAGGGACAATATAGGAACAGGAACAGTATAGGAACAGGATAGGAACAGTATAGGGATAGGGATAGTATGGGGACAGTATGGGGACAGTATAGGAATAGAGACAGTATAGGAACAGTATAGGGATAGGGATAGTATAGAAAATATGGGGACAGTATAGGAATAGAGACAGTATAGGAACAGGAACAGTATAGGGAAAGTATAGGAACAGTATAGGACTAGGACCAGTACAGGAACAGTATGGGAACAGGAACAGTATAGGAACAGGAACAGTACAGGAACAGTATAGGGACATGAACAGTAGAGGAACAGTATAGGAACAGTATAGGAACGTGAACAGTATAGGAACGTGAACAGTATAGGAACGTGAACAGTATAGGAACATGAACAGTATAGGAACATGAACAGCATAGGAAAAGGAACAGCATTGGAACACAAACAGTATAGGAACAGTATAGGAACATGAACAGCATAGGAAAAGGAACAGCATAGGAACATAAACAGTATATGAACAGTATAGGAACGTGAACAGTATAGGAACATGAACAGAATAGGAACATGAACAGTATAGGAACATGAACAGCATAGGAAAAGGAACAGCATAGGAACACAAACAGTATAGGAACAGTATAGGAACATGAATAGTATAGGAACAGTATAGGAACATGAACAGTATAGGAACAGTATAGGAACATGAACAGTATAGGAACAGTATAGGACCATGAACAGTATATGAACATGCACAGTATAGGAACAGTAAAGGAACATGAACAGTATAGGAACCTGAACAGTATAGGAACAGTATAGGAACATGGACAGTATAGGAACAGCATAGGAACATGAACAGTACAGGAACAGTATAGAAACACGAACAGTATAGGGACATGAACAGTAAAGGAACAGTATAGGAACATGAACAGTATAGGAACCTGAACAGTGTAGGAACAGTATAGGAACATGGACAGTATAGGAACAGCATAGGAACATGTACAGTCTATGAACAGTATAAAATACAAACAGTATAGGGACATGAACAGTAAAGGAACAGTATATGAACATGAACAGTATAGGGACATGAACAGTATAGGAATAGTATATGAACATGAACAGTATAGGAACAGTATAGGAACATGAACAGCATAGGAACATGAACAGTATAGGAACAGTATATGAACATGAACAGTATAGGGACAGTATAGGAACATGAACAGTATAGGGACATGAACAGTATAGGAATAGTATATGAACATGAACAGTATAGGAACAGTATAGGAACATGAACAGCATAGGAACATGAACAGTATAGGACCAGTATATGAACATGAACAGTATAGGAACAGTATAGGAACATGAACAGTATATGAACTGTGTAGAATCACGAAGAGTATAGGGACATGAACAGTATAGGAACAGTATAGGAAAAAGAACAGCACGGGAATATAAACAGTATAGGAACAGTATAGGAACATGAACAGTATAGGAACAATATAGGAACAGGAACAGTATAGGAACAGGATAGGAACAGTATAGGGATAGGGATAGTATGGGGACAGTATGGGGACAGTATAGGAATAGAGACAGTATAGGAACAGTATAGGGATAGGGATAGTATAGAAAATATGGGGACAGTATAGGAATAGAGACAGTATAGGAACAGGAACAGTATAGGGAAAGTATAGGAACAGTATAGGACTAGGACCAGTACAGGAACAGTATGGGAACAGGAACAGTATAGGAACAGGAACAGTATAGGAACAGTATAGGGACATGAACAGTAGAGGAACAGTATAGGAACAGTATAGGAACGTGAACAGTATAGGAACGTGAACAGTATAGGAACGTGAACAGTATAGGAACATGAACAGTATAGGAACATGAACAGCATAGGAAAAGGAACAGCATTGGAACACAAACAGTATAGGAACAGTATAGGAACATGAACAGCATAGGAAAAGGAACAGCATAGGAACATAAACAGTATATGAACAGTATAGGAACGTGAACAGTATAGGAACATGAACAGAATAGGAACATGAACAGTATAGGAACATGAACAGCATAGGAAAAGGAACAGCATAGGAACACAAACAGTATAGGAACAGTATAGGAACATGAATAGTATAGGAACAGTATAGGAACATGAACAGTATAGGAACAGTATAGGAACATGAACAGTATAGGAACAGTATAGGACCATGAACAGTATATGAACATGCACAGTATAGGAACAGTAAAGGAACATGAACAGTATAGGAACCTGAACAGTATAGGAACAGTATAGGAACATGGACAGTATAGGAACAGCATAGGAACATGAACAGTACAGGAACAGTATAGAAACACGAACAGTATAGGGACATGAACAGTAAAGGAACAGTATAGGAACATGAACAGTATAGGAACCTGAACAGTGTAGGAACAGTATAGGAACATGGACAGTATAGGAACAGCATAGGAACATGTACAGTCTATGAACAGTATAAAATACAAACAGTATAGGGACATGAACAGTAAAGGAACAGTATATGAACATGAACAGTATAGGGACATGAACAGTATAGGAATAGTATATGAACATGAACAGTATAGGAACAGTATAGGAACATGAACAGCATAGGAACATGAACAGTATAGGAACAGTATATGAACATGAACAGTATAGGGACAGTATAGGAACATGAACAGTATAGGGACATGAACAGTATAGGAATAGTATATGAACATGAACAGTATAGGAACAGTATAGGAACATGAACAGCATAGGAACATGAACAGTATAGGACCAGTATATGAACATGAACAGTATAGGAACAGTATAGGAACATGAACAGTATATGAACTGTGTAGAATCACGAAGAGTATAGGGACATGAACAGTATAGGAACAGTATAGGAAAAAGAACAGCACGGGAATATAAACAGTATAGGAACAGTATAGGAACATGAACAGTATAGGAACAATATAGGAACAGGAACAGTATAGGAACAGGATAGGAACAGTATAGGGATAGGGATAGTATGGGGACAGTATGGGGACAGTATAGGAATAGAGACAGTATAGGAACAGTATAGGGATAGGGATAGTATAGAAAATATGGGGACAGTATAGGAATAGAGACAGTATAGGAACAGGAACAGTATAGGGAAAGTATAGGAACAGTATAGGACTAGGACCAGTACAGGAACAGTATGGGAACAGGAACAGTATAGGAACAGGAACAGTATAGGAACAGTATAGGGACATGAACAGTAGAGGAACAGTATAGGAACAGTATAGGAACGTGAACAGTATAGGAACGTGAACAGTATAGGAACGTGAACAGTATAGGAACATGAACAGTATAGGAACATGAACAGCATAGGAAAAGGAACAGCATTGGAACACAAACAGTATAGGAACAGTATAGGAACATGAACAGCATAGGAAAAGGAACAGCATAGGAACATAAACAGTATATGAACAGTATAGGAACGTGAACAGTATAGGAACATGAACAGAATAGGAACATGAACAGTATAGGAACATGAACAGCATAGGAAAAGGAACAGCATAGGAACACAAACAGTATAGGAACAGTATAGGAACATGAATAGTATAGGAACAGTATAGGAACATGAACAGTATAGGAACAGTATAGGAACATGAACAGTATAGGAACAGTATAGGACCATGAACAGTATATGAACATGCACAGTATAGGAACAGTAAAGGAACATGAACAGTATAGGAACCTGAACAGTATAGGAACAGTATAGGAACATGGACAGTATAGGAACAGCATAGGAACATGAACAGTACAGGAACAGTATAGAAACACGAACAGTATAGGGACATGAACAGTAAAGGAACAGTATAGGAACATGAACAGTATAGGAACCTGAACAGTGTAGGAACAGTATAGGAACATGGACAGTATAGGAACAGCATAGGAACATGTACAGTCTATGAACAGTATAAAATACAAACAGTATAGGGACATGAACAGTAAAGGAACAGTATATGAACATGAACAGTATAGGGACATGAACAGTATAGGAATAGTATATGAACATGAACAGTATAGGAACAGTATAGGAACATGAACAGCATAGGAACATGAACAGTATAGGAACAGTATATGAACATGAACAGTATAGGGACAGTATAGGAACATGAACAGTATAGGGACATGAACAGTATAGGAATAGTATATGAACATGAACAGTATAGGAACAGTATAGGAACATGAACAGCATAGGAACATGAACAGTATAGGACCAGTATATGAACATGAACAGTATAGGAACAGTATAGGAACATGAACAGTATATGAACTGTGTAGAATCACGAAGAGTATAGGGACATGAACAGTATAGGAACAGTATAGGAAAAAGAACAGCACGGGAATATTAACAGTATAGGAACAGTATAGGAACATGAACAGTATAGGAACAATATAGGAACATGAACAGTACAGGAACAGTATAGGAACATGAACAGAATAGGAACATGAGCAGTGTAGGAACAGTGTAGGAACATGAACAGTATATGAACATGAACAGTATAGGAACAGCATAGAAACATGTACAGTATATGAACAGTATAGAAACACGAACAGTATAGGAACATGAACAGTATAGGAACATGAACAGTATAGGAAGAGTATAGGAACATGAACAGTATATGAACATGAACAGTATAGGAACAGTGTAGGAACATGAACAGTATAGGAACCTAAACAGTATAGGAACAGTATAGGAACATGACCAGTATAGGAACAGCATAGGAACAAGTACAGTATATGAACTGTATAGGATCACGAAGAGTATAGGGACATGAACAGTATAGGAAAAAGAACAGCACGGGAATATAAACAGTATAGGAACAGTATAGGAACATGAACAGTATATGAACAATATAGGAACATGAACAATATAGGAACAGTATAGGAACATGAACAGTATAGGAACAGTATAGGAACATGAACAGTATTGGAACATGAGCAGTATAGGAACATGAACAGTATAGGAACATGAACAGTGAATGCATAGTTTAGGAACAGGAACAGAATAGGAACAGTGTAGGAGCATGAACATTATATGAACATGAACAGTATAGGAACATGAACAGTATAGGAACATGAACAGTATAGGGACATGAACAGTATAGTTAGAGTATAGGAACATGAACAGTATATGAACATGAACAGTATAGGAACAGTGTAGGAACATGAACAGTACAGGAACATGAACAGTATAGGAACAGTATAGGAACATAAACAGTATGGGAACAGTAAAGGAACATGAACAGTGTAGGAATATGAACAGTGCAGGAAGAGTATAGGGACATGAACAGTATAGGAACAGTATAGGAACATGAACAGTATAGGAACATGCACAGTATAGGAACAGGAACAGCAGAGGAACAGTATAGGAACATAAACAGTATGGGAACAGTAAAGGAACATGAACAGTGTAGGAATATGAACAGTGCAGGAAGAGTATAGGGACATGAACAGTATAGGAACAGTATAGGAACATGAACAGTATAGGAACATGCACAGTATAGGAACAGTATAGGAACATAAACAGTATGGGAACAGTAAAGGAACATGAACAGTGTAGGAATATGAACAGTGCAGGAAGAGTATAGGGACATGAACAGTATAGGAACAGTATAGGAACATGAACAGTATAGGAACATGCACAGTATAGGAACAGGAACAGCAGAGGAACAGTATAGGAACATGAACAGTATAGGACCAGTATAAGGAAAGGAACAGCATAGGAACATGAACAGTATAGGAACAGTATAGGAACATAAACAGTATAGGAACAGTATAGGAACATGAACAGTATAGTAACAATATGGGAACATGAACAGTATTCGAACAATATAGGAACAGGAACAGTAGAGGAACAGTATAGGAACATGAACAGTATAGGGACATGAACAGTATAGGAACAGTATAGGAACATGAACAGTATAGGAACATGAACAGTATATGAACAGTATAGGAACATGAACAGTATATGAACAGTATAGGAACATGAACAGTATATGAACAGTATAGGAACATGAACAGTATAGGAGCAGTATAGGAACATGAACAGTATAGGAACACGAACAGTATGGGAACATGAAGAGTATAGGAACATGAAGAGTATAGGAACGTGAACAGTATAGGAACATGAAGAGTATAGGAACGTGAACAGTATAGGAACAGTATAGGAACAGTAACAGAATAGGAACAGGAACAGTATAGTAACAATATAGGAACATTAAATGGACAGTATTGGGAAAGGAACAGTATAGGATCATTATAGGGGCAGTATAGGAACAGGAACAGTATAAGAACAGTATAGGGAGGGAAGTGTATAGAGTCAGATCCTCATTTCAGATATCCTGAGTTATTCCATGTCATCTGTCATTCTGTACCTTACCCCTCTACCTGCAGACTTAACATTGTGTGTGTGTTTGTTTGACTGCTTGCTTGACTGCTTGAATCTTTGCACTACTCCTTTCTCTCACACAGGCGGTAACTTCCACACCCTGGCTGAACTCGGAGTTTGCGACCCAGCTTCCGTTCACCCTGCAGTCCCTACCTACTGTCCTGACCTGGGCCTGCTCCAGAGAGGCTACTCCCTCAGCGCAGGGTCAGACCCCAATGCAGATTCTGACCCAGAGGGGCCCCTGTCCCCAGAGAGAGCCATCCAGCTGTGGGGAGGAGGAACTGGAGGAGGAACAGGAGGAGGACAAGGAGGAGGGGTGAAGAGCACACACAGCTCTGGACTGTCCAGCAGAGAAAACTCAGTGCTCACACTCACTGACTCAGACAACGACTACAAGTCTGACCACGAATCAGGTAGGAGAGATACAGATTGATTTGATTTGTTGGTAGGTTGACCAGGAGAGGTCAGGATAGGGTGAGGTCGGGAATGGAACGAGTGGAAGCGTGAGAACGAGTGAAGGACCTTGTGATTGGGAGGAGGAAGTTTAGGCACACAACTCCTGTGGAATTGCTGGCAATCTGGTGTGATTCATGATTGATTGATTGATTAATTGACATAGAAGGACTGATGGATATTGTCAAATCTTCATAAATAATGTCTCATCTTCATCATAGAGAGATCTCACTTGTTTATCAGATTGTTCATTTCATGTTTTCAAGCGAAAAAAAGTATTGTCCATATGTCTATTCCTGTGAACATTAATCTGTGTCGGTCAGCTAATACGTCCCAGTGGGTGTTTCCACCTCGCTGTGTGTGTGTGTGTGTGTGTGTGTGTGTGTGTGTGTGTGTGTGTGTGTGTGTGTGTGTGTGTGTGTGTGTGTGTGTGTGTGTGTGTGCGTGCGTGCGTGCGTGCGTGCGTGCGTGCGTGCGTGCGTGTTTGTCGTCGTAAACCTTTCCACGGCTGAGTCTGACATGCCGATAGAGGTTAATGAGTGGATGTAATAAACACAATCTAATTAGTTGGAGTCTCACAACAGAGTCTTGGAGAATACTGTAGTCAGACACAGCTTCTGTTCTGACAGCAGCCATCAAACTACTGAGCAACACCTATCGCACATACACATGCACACACACTCACTCAGGTTTTCATCTTTTAAACACATAGAGAAACACTTTTCTAAGAGGTGATGGTTTCATCTCGCTGGTTGATAATTGCTTTGTGGCTGATTGCCAGACTAATCTCTGAGCTGTACATATCAACTGTAGACAGTCTGTCTGCAGACTAAATCTCTCTCTCGCTCTCTCTCTTTCACACACAGACACACGCGCGCGCACGCGCACGCACACGCACACGCACACACACACACAGAGGGCAAACAGGAGGATTATTCAAGGTCTTGTGTGAGAACTTCTAAAATGTAATGATGTAATCATTTGCTAGTGGCATAATGTAGTATTCTTTTAAAAAATCACATAGGCTTAATTCAGTAGTTTACTTGAATATACAACTTACAGATCACACCTTTAAATGTATATTGCAGTGTTATATTGATAACAACAATGCATAACAAGAGAGATGGAGAGATGGAGAGAGAGAGGGGGAGGGAGAGAGAGACAGAGAGGGGGAGGGAGAAGACGATGAAGAGAGAAAAAAATAATACGAGCCAATGCCTTAGTTATTTGTGAGACGTAACAGCCTGCCTTTCGCTCTGAGGATTGGCGCATATCAGACTTAAAATAAACACGTTTCTTTTCTCTGCAACTTCACTATTACTATTGTACTTTGTTATTATCAGTAGATTTTCATAATTTGTATTGAAGTTATTACCTCTTAGCTATTAGACTATGAAGGCAATTTAAGAAATGTCGGATTGGAGAGGAATTCCCCTCAAAAACACAGATTCCCATTCACACATTCTGATGGGGTTTTCCCTGCACGTCACCAACGCTACTGCGGTCATTCTCTGTGGCAATATGTTGATCAAAGTGGCTAGAGAGGATGCAGTAATTACAGAAAGATTATATACTACTGGAATAATAATATGCTAATAATATTAGGATATAAGGCTATGCATCCTATAGGATGAACCATGAAAGAAGCGTGGCCACAATTCATTCAGTTTCACCCTATTTAATAAGGAATGTCATCATTCCTCGAACATATGTTGACATATGTTGACCCTGCACATAAGCAAAGACACATAAGCGAATCCCATTGGTCCTTTCCCAGAAACGTATTAAAAACCTTGCCTTGCCGTCAAATCCTTTCTATAGAATATCAGAAAAAAGTCTATATTATAGAATAATTGTCAGGTGTGCTCTCTCTCCGGCCTCTAGTTTGCCAGATTGCTCGCTATGGCGCACACTTGTCACCAACGTTACGCGCATAATGACACTCACCTGGACTCCATCAGCTCCTTGATTACCTATCCTTTATATGTCACTCCCTTTGGTTTCTTCCCCAGACGTCATTGTTGCTGTTTCATGTCGGTGTGCTGTTAGTGTTTCTTGTTTTGTTCATTTATTTATTAAATGTATTCACTCCCCGAACTTGCTTCCCGACTCTCAGCGTAAATCGTTACTATATTGCTATGTCAATGTAAACTATCATATAAATTGACAATGAAAGTTTTAAGGGGTATACATAACGGCTGTGATAGGCATGAAGATAAAATTGACAATCACTCAAAATTGATATGGGAACAATACTTGTGTTTCCTTAATGGTACATAAAACAATATATTTTTTTGCATTTTAGTCATTTAGCAGACACTCTTATTCAGAGCAATTAGGGTTAAATGACTTGCTCAAGGGCACATCGGCAGATTTTTTACCAAGTTGGCCCGGGGTTTCGAACCAGCTACCTTACCTGCCACTATCATGGCCATGAACTAGTATATAATTTATCAGTGATCAGCCTGTCCATCGCCTAATGATCAGCCTGTCCATAGCCTAATGATCAGCCTGTCCATAGCCTAATGATCAGCCTGTCCATAGCCTAATGATCAGCCTGTCCATAGCCTAATGATCAACCTGCCCATAGCCTAATGATCAGCCTGTCCATAGCCTAATGATCAGCCTGTCCATAGCCTAGTGATCAGCCTGTCCATAGCCTAATGATCAGCCTGTCCATAGCCTAATGATCAACCTGTCCATAGCCTAATGATCAGCCTGTCCATAGCCTAATGATCAGCCTGTCCATAGCCTAATGATCAGCCTGTCCATAGCCTAATGATCAGCCTGTCCATAGCCTAATGATCAACCTGTCCATAGCCTAATGATCAGCCTGTCCATAGCCTAATGATCAGCCTGTCCATAGCCTAATGATCAGCCATGGATACGTTTTAGTGAAGCAATGGGTGGTTATGTTGACACTACATATTAATTTGAGTGCTTATCCAAACCTGTGCTACCACTTATTGATAAGGGTAAACACCGCCAAACATTGTTTTGCTCTATCTTTTAGGGTTGACTATAGCTCAGGTGGTCACCTAGATTCACTTTAGCAGGCCTATAATATTCTGTATAGCCTAATATATTGGTGATACGAATGATTCATTCAAATATGAATTCACTTCTAACTTACACGCATCTCTTCTGGCAACTCCACTGGCCTTTTCCCCGTATCTCTAGCTCTTGAACGAGTAGCCTATATATAGACCTGGGATGGGCAACTTTGATGTGGGGTGGGGACCACAAAAAAAAGGAACTCATCATGAGCGACCACAGTGGCTCGTGGGTCTGCGTACCCACATCAAATTCTGCACATTTTTGCCATAAGGTGGAGGCAAATGTTTGCAGTTTTTAGTATGATAACTGATGATCAATGGGCCCCATCCCGGAGGCTGACGTGGGCTAATTGAGTGACTGTTGATGCACAAGCACATTTCGAAATTGCACCTTGTGTATTATTTTATTGTAACTCTCAACAGTAAGTTAAGACCCAGACCGAGTCGTCGTCCCCCCCCCCCCCCCAAAAAAAACTAAATAATAATAATGAAAACTTATTTAGAGCAATTTTAACTAATATGCCTGTGCCTATTTCAGGAGAGAAGCATCAATCGGTCCTCTTGTTTGCTGAATGGATATAAAATATGCTACAATATTGCCGGTGAAGTTATAATTTATTTAACCTTTATTTAACGAGGCACGTCAGTTAAGAACAAATCCTTAGTTTCAATGACGGTGTAGGAACAGTGGGTTAACTGGTCTAGGAACAGTGGGTTAACTGGTCTAGGAACAGTGGGTTAACTGGTCTAGGAACAGTGGGTTAACTGGTCTAGGAACAGTGGGTTAACTGGTCTAGGAACAGTGGGTTAACTGGTCTAGGAACAGTGGGTTAACTGGTCTAGGAACAGTGGGTTAACTGCCTTGTTTAGGGGCAGAACAGCAGATTTTTACCTTGTCACCTCAGGGATGCAATCTTGCAACCTTCCGGTTACTAGTCCAACGCTCTAACCACTAGGCTACCTTCCGCCCCGGCAAGACGTGTGGCCTACTGTAGATCTGCCATGGTGTGATCACATTGGCAAAATTAATACCTTGCTGCACCGATGCGTTGCAAACGTAAAAAACAGGCAGAGAGAAATGAATTCACAACGAAACCCACAGACTTGTCAGTGGCAGCGTCCCAGATAACAATTTGTATTGGTTCGACATCTTATTTTAGCATGTGAAAATACCAAGAAATCTGACCTGTTCTGAAAATATTATTGAAAGATTTTGAATTATACATTTTCTTCTTTCTTATAATTCTGACGAAGATAACAGACTTGGTGAGAAAAGGCCTTAAGTGAAAATAACAGACTTGGTGAGAAAAGACCTTAAGTGAAAATAACAGACTTGGTGAGAAAAGACCTTAACTGAAAATAGTCCTTTTGATTGTTATTAATGAGATAGAGACTAGACAGGGTACTTTAGGAAACTGTCTGAATGGGCATGTAGACCTATAGAGAGAATCAATCAACACACATACACACCCCCGAAAAATTACCCGTCAAAGAAAGCCTCCAGCGTATGTTAGAAACAAGAGCAAATATTTCAAATTTCCTTAAAACGTATACAAAAAACTAGGCCTACTGTACCTTTGGCGTTCTGAAAGCAGCCTATAAGATAATGGCTTGACAAGGAAAGGCTTTCTTAAAGTAGGCTATAAGATAATTACTTGACAGGGAAAGGCTTTCTTAAAGTAGGCTATAAGATAATGACTTGACAAGGAAAGGATTTCTTAAAGTAGGCTATAAGATAATGACTTGACAAGGAAGGATGAAGGGGACAGCTATGCTATAGTATGAAGATGACATTGACAATCATTAAAACAAATACAGACAACATACCATTTACTATTTATCAGTGTTGATTAGTTTATGAATTTCACAAACGATTCTCTATCCAATTATACAATGCCGGTTTGGAGAGGATTGGTGCATTGTCAATTTGTCACATTAGTGAATTAGTGAACCTTCCTGAATAATTCATGAATAGTAATACACATCCAACCATTTTTAAAAGAAGACAGACTTATGTATTTACTAGCAAGCAACGAAAATGTGCATTGTATAAAAGAAAGTCTACACATCGAGGAGGTTTTTACTTAAGTACCATAGCTTTTCGGCTAGGGCCTCTACACCCCCACGCATCTAGTGGACGAGCTGCATCAAACCACAGTTGGAAAGAGGAGATGTAGATTAAAAAATCATTAGTTAACACTCCCGCAAAAAAAAAAAAGTTTAAATAGGGAAAGTGTATCTGCATGAAAATAAAGTTTAAAAAAACATTACAAAAATGAATGTAGGCCTTTTTTAAAAGTTTTCGAAAGTTATTTTCATGGAGGTCTTCATCTGTAACCGTCAGTTACACAGTTATTCAATTACCATCACAAGCCCTAGTGTTCGGTGTGTCTGTGTGTTCGGTGTGTCTGTGTGTTCAGTGTGTCTGTGTGTTCGGTGTGTCTGTTTGTTCGGTGTGTCTGTGTGTTCGGTGTGTCTGTGTGTTCGGTATGTCTGTTTGTTCGGTGTGTCTGTGTGTTCAGTGTGTCTGTGTGTTCGGTGTGTCTGTGTGTTCGGTGTGTCTGTGTGTTCGGTGTGTCTGTGTGTTCGGTGTGTCTGTGTGTTCGGTATGTCTGTTTGTTCGGTGTGTCTGTGTGTTCGGTGTGTCTGTGTGCTCGGTGTGTCTGTGTGTTCGGTGTGTCTGTGTGTTCGGTGTGTCTGTGTGTTTGGTGTGTCTGTGTGTTCGGTGTGTCTGTGTGTTCGGTGTGTCTGTGTGTTCGGTGTGTCTGTGTGTTCGGTGTGTCTGTGTGTTCGGTGTGTCTGTGTGTTCGGTGTATCTGTGTGTTCGGTGTGTCTGTGTGTTCGGTGTGTCTGTGTGTTCGGTGTGTCTGTGTGTTCGGTGTGTCTGTTTGTTTGGTGTGTCTGTGTGTTCGGTGTATCTGTGTGTTCGGTGTATCTGTGTGTTCGGTGTGTCTGTGTGTGCGGTGTGTCTGTGTGTTCGGTGTGTCTGTGTGTTTGGTTTCAAGTTTTAATGTCACATGCACAAGTACAGTGAAATGCCTTTCTTGTGCGTGTGCGTGTGCGTGTGTGCGTGCGTGCGTGCGTGCGTGCGTGCGTGCGTGCGTGCGTGCGTGTGTGTGTGTGTGTGTGTGTGTGTGTGTGTGTGTGTGTCAAAGGCACATAAAAACCTGGAAGACCGCAAAACCATCAACAACATCATACATGCCAAGAGTGTGACTACCTCATGAAGCTGGTTGAGAGAATGCCAAGAGTGTGACTACCTCATGAAGCTGGTTGAGAGAATGCCAAGAGTGTGACTACCTCATGAAGCTGGTTGAGAGAATGCCAAGAGTGTGTAAAGCTGTCATCAAGGCAAATCGTGGTTACTTTGAATAATCTCAAATATAAAATATATTTATATTTGTTTAACACTTTTTTGGTTACCCTTGAATGAGTAGGTGTGTCCAAACTTTTGACTGGTACTGAATATTCACGCAGTCATAAATGACAAGAGAAAGTTCTACAACACCTCTCATCCCTCCAAACAAGCTTTTCAAGTCTCACATTTCCCTCTCCATCTCTCCCTCCTTTCATTCTTAATCTGTGGTTTATCTCTCTCTTCCTGTCATCCTCCTCTTTCTTTCTCTCTCTCCACCCCTAGTTATACTCGTGTCAGTGGATCTCCACTCGCCGTTATGTTCGTGTCAGTGCAGTTTGACCAGTGTGATTGGCAACTGTCAATTGGAGAGCCATGAAGCGTGTTTATGCCGCCTGCCTGCCTGTCTGTATGTGTCTGTGTGTGTGTCTCTGTGTGTGTGTGTGTGTCTATGTGTGTGTCTATGTGTGTATGTCTGTATGTGTCTGTGTGTATGTCTCTGTGTGTGTGTGTCTATGTGTGTGTCTATGTGTGTATGTGTCTGTGTGTGTGTCTCTGTGTGTGTGTGTGTCTATGTGTGTGTCTATGTGTGAATGTCTATGTGTCTGTGTGTGTGTCTCTGTCTGTGTGTGTGTCTATGTGTGTGTCTGTCTCTGTCTGTGTGTGTGTCTATGTGTGTGTCTAAGTGTGTATGTCTGCATGTGTCTGTGTGTGTGTGTCTATGTGTGTGTCTATGTGTGTATGTCTGCATGTGTCTGTGAGTGTGTGTGTGTGTGTCTGTACTTTGCGTCTTCACCACCTACCGTATCCTTTCTACTGTTGGGTATTGGAATCGGAGTACAGTTCTCTACAACTAGCTCTCACTGTCTCAAATCTGGTTTAGACGTCGGAGTACAGTTCTCTACAACTAGCTCTCACAGTCTCATGTCTGATTTAGACGTCGGAGTACAGTTCTCTACAACTAGCTCTCACAGTATCACGTCTCATTTAGACGTCGGAGTACAGTTCTCTACAACTAGCTCTCACAGTCTCATGTCTGGTTTAGACGTCGGAGTACAGTTCTCTACAACTAGCTCTCACAGTATCACGTCTGATTTAGACGTCGGAGTACAGTTCTCTACAACTAGCTCTCACAGTCTCATGTCTGGTTTAGACGTCGGAGTACAGTTCTCTACAACTAGCTCTCACAGTATCACGTCTGATTTAGACGTCGGAGTACAGTTCTCTACAACTAGCTCTCAGAGTCTCATGTCTGATTTAGACGTCGGAGTACAGTTCTCTACAACTAGCTCTCACAGTCTCAAGTCTGGTTTAGACGTCGGAGTACAGTTCTCTACAACTAGCTCTCACAGTCTCATGTCTGATTTAGACGTCGGAGTACAGTTCTCTACAACTAGCTCTCACAGTCTCAAGTCTGGTTTAGACGTCAGAGTACAGTTCTCTACAACTAGCTCTCACAGTATCACGTCTGATTTAAACGTTGGAGTACAGTTCTCTACAACTAGCTCTCAGAGTCTCATGTCTGATTTAGACGTCGGAGTACAGTTCTCTACAACTAGCTCTCACAGTCTCATGTCTGGTTTAGACGTCAGAGTACAGTTCTCTACAACTAGCTCTCACAGTATCACGTCTGATTTAGACGTCGGAGTACAGTTCTCTACAACTAGCTCTCACAGTATCACGTCTGATTTAGACGTCGGAGTACAGTTCTCTACAACTAGCTCTCACAGTCTCATGTCTGGTTTAGACGTCGGAGTACAGTTCTCTACAACTAGCTCTCACAGTCTCATGTCTGATTTAGACGTCGGAGTACAGTTCTCTACAACTAGCTCTCACAGTCTCAAGTCTGGTTTAGACGTCAGAGTACAGTTCTCTACAACTAGCTCTCACAGTATCACGTCTGATTTAAACGTCGGAGTACAGTTCTCTACAACTAGCTCTCACAGTATCACGTCTGATTTAAACGTTGGAGTACAGTTCTCTACAACTAGCTCTCAGAGTCTCATGTCTGATTTAGACGTCGGAGTACAGTTCTCTACAACTAGCTCTCACAGTCTCATGTCTGGTTTAGACGTCAGAGTACAGTTCTCTACAACTAGCTCTCACAGTCTCATGTCTGGTTTAGACGTCAGAGTACAGTTCTCTACAACTAGCTCTCACAGTATCACGTCTGATTTAGACGTCGGAGTACAGTTCTCTACAACTAGCTCTCACAGTATCACGTCTGATTTAGACGTCGGAGTACAGTTCTCTACAACTAGCTCTCACAGTCTCATGTCTGGTTTAGACGTCGGAGTACAGTTCTCTACAACTAGCTCTCACAGTCTCATGTCTGATTTAGACGTCGGAGTACAGTTCTCTACAACTAGCTCTCACAGTCTCAAGTCTGGTTTAGACGTCAGAGTACAGTTCTCTACAACTAGCTCTCACAGTATCACGTCTGATTTAAACGTCGGAGTACAGTTCTCTACAACTAGCTCTCAGAGTCTCATGTCTGATTTAGACGTCGGAGTACAGTTCTCTACAACTAGCTCTCACAGTCTCATGTCTGGTTTAGACGTCGGAGTACAGTTCTCTACAACTAGCTCTCACAGTATCACGTCTGATTTAGACGTCGGAGTACAGTTCTCTACAACTAGCTCTCAGAGTCTCATGTCTGATTTAGACGTCGGAGTACAGTTCTCTACAACTAGCTCTCACAGTTTCAAGTCTGGTTTAGACGTCGGAGTACAGTTCTCTACAACTAGCTCTCACAGTCTCATGTCTGATTTAGACGTCGGAGTACAGTTCTCTACAACTAGCTCTCACAGTCTCAAGTCTGGTTTAGACGTCAGAGTACAGTTCTCTACAACTAGCTCTCACAGTATCACGTCTGATTTAAACGTCGGAGTACAGTTCTCTACAACTAGCTCTCAGAGTCTCATGTCTGATTTAGACGTCGGAGTACAGTTCTCTACAACTAGCTCTCACAGTCTCAAGTCTGGTTTAGACGTCGGAGTACAGTTCTCTACAACTAGCTCTCACAGTCTCAAGTCTGGTTTAGACGTCTGGGGAACAGTTCTCTACAACTAGCTCTCACAGTCTCAAGTCTGGTTTAGACGTCGGAGTACAGTTCTCTACAACTAGCTCTCACAGTCTCAAGTCTGGTTTAGACGTCGGAGTACAGTTCTCTACAACTAGCTCTCACAGTCTCAAGTCTGGTTTAGACGTCGGAGTACAGTTCTCTACAACTAGCTCTCACATTCTCAAGTCTGATTTAGACGTCGGAGTACAGTTCTCTACAACTAGCTCTCACAGTCTCAAGTCTGGTTTAGACGTCGGAGTACAGTTCTCTACAACTAGCTCTCACAGTCTCAAGTCTGGTTTAGACGTCGGAGTACAGTTCTCTACAACTAGCTCTCACAGTCTCAAGTCTGGTTTAGACGTCGGAGTACAGTTCTCTACAACTAGCTCTCACATTCTCAAGTCTGATTTAGACGTCGGAGTACAGTTCTCTACAACTAGCTCTCACAGTCTCAAGTCTGGTTTAGACGTCGGAGTACAGTTCTCTACAACTAGCTCTCACAGTCTCAAGTCTGGTTTAGACGTCGGAGTACAGTTCTCTACAACTAGCTCTCACAGTCTCAAGTCTGGTTTAGATTTCGGAGTACAGTTCTCTACAACTAGCTCTCACAGTACCACGTCTGATTTAGACGTTGGAGTACAGTTCTCTACAACTAGCTCTCACAGTCTCATGTCTGATTTAGACGTCGGAGTACAGTTCTCTACAACTAGCTCTCACAGTATCACGTCTGATTTAGACGTTGGAGTACAGTTCTCTACAACTAACTCTCACAGTCTCACGTCTGATTTTGTAACGGCTTTCTTCCTGGGATGAAGGAGAGGACCAAAATGCAGCACAGTTAGTGTTCAACATGTTTAATATAATGAACTGTGAACACTTACAACAATACAAAACAACAAACGTGAAAAACCGATACAGTCCTATCTGGTGCAGAACACAACCACAGAGACAGGAAACAACCACCCACAATCCCCAACACAAAACAAGCCACCTATATATGATTCTCAAACAGGGACAACGATTGACAGCTGTCTCTGATTGAGAACCATATTAGGCTGAACACAGAAACAGACGAACTAGACACACAACATAGAATTCCCACCCAGCTCTTGTCCTGACCAACACGAAACAAGCAAAACACATAAGAACTCTTGTCAGGACGTTACAGATTTAGACGTCGGAGTACAGTTCTCTACAGCTAGCTCTCACAGTCTTATGTTTGATTTAGACGTCGGAGTACAGTTCTCTACAACTAGCTCTCACAGTCTCAAGTCTGGTTTAGACGTCGGAGTACAGTTCTCTACAACTAGCTCTCACAGTCTCAAGTCTGGTTTAGACGTCGGAGTACAGTTCTCTACAACTAGCTCTCACATTCTCAAGTCTGATTTAGACGTCGGAGTACAGTTCTCTACAACTAGCTCTCACAGTCTCAAGTCTGGTTTAGACGTCGGAGTACAGTTCTCTACAACTAGCTCTCACAGTCTCAAGTCTGGTTTAGACGTCGGAGTACAGTTCTCTACAACTAGCTCTCACATTCTCAAGTCTGATTTAGACGTCGGAGTACAGTTCTCTACAACTAGCTCTCACAGTCTCAAGTCTGGTTTAGACGTCGGAGTACAGTTCTCTACAACTAGCTCTCACAGTCTCAAGTCTGGTTTAGACGTCGGAGTACAGTTCTCTACAACTAGCTCTCACAGTCTCACGTCTAGTTTAGACTGTGTCTCTTCTCCTCCCATAGGATCCCTGATAGCTACCAACAACATATCCTGATGTAATGTAAACGTTATACATTACCTTATCTCCCTCAGTGACATGAATAAGTATATTTGTAATTCTCAGAACCCAACAGCATCAACTCTGAATGGTTAAGGTAAGGGTAAAGGTTGGGGATAGGCTTACATTTTTTAAAATCAAAACATCTTTCTATCGCTGGATTCAAACTTGCAAGCTTTGGAATCCGGTGGTAACGCCCATCCGACATCCCTGTCCACAACTATCAAAACCCAAACCTACTCGAAGGTAAAAGCATTCACTGTTGCCCCTAGTGGCCGGCTTCCACATCATCCCCGTCATTTAGAGGCAGCCTAGTGGCTATAGCGTTGGGCCAGTAACCGAAATGTTGCTTGATCTAATCCCCGAGCTGACAAGGTAAAAATCTGTCATTCTGCCCCTGAACAAGGCAGTTAACCCACTGTTCCTAGGCCGTCATTGTAAATAAGAATGTGTTCGTAACTGACTTGCCTAGTTAAATAAAAGATAAATACAAAAATATCCATCTCCTGACGTCCTCAGCTATGGATGGATATCGAATACTGACTTGTATCATGGGTAATCTGACTGGTTCTCTCTCCCAAAACTAGAGAGCCAGAGTCTTCTGCCCTTAACCTGTTGGGGATGGGGGCGCTGTTTAGACTATTTATGCTAATGTGGCTAATTTTTTAAACGGCTTCCCACAAAATCCTTGATCGTACAATATGCATATTATTATTATTATTGGATAGAAAACAGTCTATAGTTTCTATAGGAGTTGAAATTTTGTCTCTAAGTGGAACAGAGCCCATTCTACAGCAATTTCCCTGACATGGAGTCAGATTTGAGAAATGTTGGGCACTTTTCTGAAGTCAGTTAAAAGGGCACTGTCGTTGCTATGACTATACGGACACTTCTTACGTCTTCCCCTGGATGCCTTTACGTGATGACGATTCCAACGGGCTCGATTGCGCGTTCACAGGCCCTACAAATGAAAAAACTCTGAAGCTAGTCATTCTTTTGGAGCTGCGTAACGCGCGTGGAAGACACCGACCCTCTCCTGTTCCAAGCGTTAGTTTAGCCTGTTATATTTCTCCGGTCATCTTTTCACTCGTTATAGGAGTTACAAACATCATAAAGTAGTTAATTTAAAGCGTTTTATAGCAATTTATATCCGTTTAGTGCGATTTTGGGACATTTATTTTTGCAACGATGTGAAAAGTTGGGCACGCTTTTCAGTTCATCCCGAACGTAGTTGACATTTCCACATGGCAAGAGGACAGCTTTCCACCAAAAGACGATTTCTCCCAAGAAAGGATCCTTTGCCCAAGATACTGATGGAAGAACAGCTCAAGGTAGGACATTTTTATTATGATAAATCGTGTTTCTGTCGAAACATTTTAGTGGCTTAGGACGCCATGTTTTTTGACGTAGCTTCGCTTGGCGCAAACTGTATTGAAAAGTAAGGATAAATTAAAAAATGTAATAACGCAATTGTATTAAGAATTAAATTGTCTATCAATCCCTGTCCACCCTATATTTTTTAGTCACGTTTATGAGTATTTATGTATAAGAGTAGATCACTGTCTAAGTGGCGCAAGGACATTTTCTGACCAGCTGAGCTACATTTCACATTGTCTAACCATGATTTTGGTGGCTAAATATAAACATTTTCGATCAAACTGTATATGCATGTTGTAATGTGATGTTACAGGAGTGTCATCGGAAGAATTCTGAGAAGGTTAGTGAAAAAATTAATATCTTTTGGCGATGTTGACTTTTATCGCTCACTTTGGCTAGAATCAATGCTGGGCTGCTAATTGCTATGTGCTAAGCTAATATAACGATTTATTGTGTTTTCGCTGTAAGACACTTAGAAAATCTGAAATATTGTCTGTATTCACAGGATCTGTGTCTTTCGATTCGTGTATGCTGTGTATTTTTACGAAATGTTTGATGATTAGTAGTTAGGTAAACACGTTGCTCATTGTAATTATTCTAGTCCATTTGTGATGGTGGGTGCAATTGTAAACTATGCCATATACCTGAAATATGCACTTTTTTCTAACAAAACCTATCCCATACCATAAATATGTTATCTGACTGTCATCTAATGAGTTTTTTTGTTGGTTAGGGGCTATAAATATCTTAGTTTAGCCGAATTGGTGATGGCTACTGGTGTTGGTGGACAAATAAAAGATGGTGGATTATGCTAATGTGTTTTTAGGTAATAGATGTACATCTTTACATATTGTGTCTTCCCTGTAAAACATTTTAAAAATCGGAAATGTTGACTGGATTCATAAGATCTGTGTCTTTCATTAGCTGTATTGGACTTTAATGTGTGAAAGTTAAATATTTAAAAAAAATATTTTTTTTGAATTTCGCGGCACTGGTTTTTCAGTGGGGGGGGGGGGGTGTGCCGCTAGCGCCACGCTGATCCTAGACAGGTTAAAAATACATTAATTTCACATGTGATCACATGAAAAGTGCTCCCATAACACATGATTTCATGTGAAGTTAATGTGATAATGTGACAACAGGTAAAGCAACATGTGAAAACATGAAACTATGTGTGAAAACATGTGATCCATAAAATCACGTGAAATTATGTGTTTTTTCACACGTGAAATTATGTGTTTTTTGGGTAAGGGTGGGGACATGAGCTCGATCTTTTATTAGTTCCTAGCAAAGCAGAGCATTAGCCAATCAATCAATTTGATTGACTCATTGAGTGAAGACTCCATTCCTTCCTTCCTTCCTTCCTTCCTTCCTTCCTTCCTCTCTCTCTCTCTGTCTTTTAATGTCTGGTTGGAGCTAAACCCTGCAGTAACATGCTAGGCCCAGGGAATTTAAGCACATTTACCTCAAACACTATTGTAAGCTGTTTGTATGTGAGAGTGAAAGAGACAAAAGAGGGCGGGTGTGTTTGCATAGGCGTTTGCCTGTAAAACAGATTAGTAGTTAGGCTTCTGGTACTTCTGGTGCCAGCCTGGTGTGTGTAGGAAGAGGAATGGGAAAACTGTGGTTTGTGTGTGGTTGTGTGTGTGTGTGTGTGTGTAGAACTAGCTGGGCTATATTTGGCGGTGTGTCTCTCGTTTGAGCCTGTCTCGCCGCCTCGCTGTGAGGAGACCGTCGCTGCATTTTGTCTCCTGGATTATCCACACACACACACAGATCCTACACCTTGGGTGTTTAAGCAGCTTTGGCGAACACACTGCAAATCCCCTTTGTTATTTACAATCCTTTTTTCCAGTAGGACAAAAACACTTGGATAATTGAGTCTTCCTACCTTCACTTCTTCATAAATACTGTGTGTGCGTGCGCGTGCACGTGCGTGTGTGTGTGTGTGTGTGCGTGCGTGTATGTGTGTGTGTGTGTGTGTGTGGAGAGAGAGAAAGTTTCCCTTGCCACACACACAAAATGCAGAAAGTAAGCAAGAGGCTTGTGTAGCACGATGTTCGTCTCTGAAAATCCACCTCAGGCATTGTATTGAATAAAGTTGTGCAGTATTGAACAATCAGACACATTTATAGATGTTTCAAAAAGCCCATTAAAGCCCAGCCCAGAAAACATTCAGTTGGCTTGGCCAGGACAAGTCCAGTTTCATCAACCAACACAACACCAACAAACAAGTACAGAAGTAGGAAGCAGCCTCGGCTCTTTTCATTTGGCGGTACCGGTAGGGAAAGAGATTTACTGTCTCGTGAAACGGCCCTGTGGATTCACAGGCATGAGAATAGGAGAGCTTGTAAATTCCTGCCGCAGCGGCCGGCGCTCAGATCCCCACTGCATTGATCTGAATGATTAAAACATGCATAAGATGAAATAAGACTAGAGCTGAGCCTGGACATTGATTTAGGATGAAGTGGAAGGGACTGCTTTTATGTCCTGTGTGTGTGTGTTCATGTGCGTGTGTTTGTTCTGACAAACTGGCAGGCTTCGGATTCTGTTCATTAAACAACAACGTATCTTAATGAAACAAAGACAATCAAACACAAATGGCTAATCAATTCGCCTGTGACACACACACCACACACAACACACAAAACACACAAAACACACACTCACTTCCGCGTAGCTAAGCTAACTCTTATCTTTATTTACCTGGTTTCCCTCCCTCCTCCCTCCCTCCATCCTCCCTCATACCTCCCTCCCTCCTCACTCTATCCTCCCTCCTACCTCCCTCCTCCCTCCATTCTCCCTCCTACCTCCCCCCTCCCTCCATTCTCCCTCCTACCTCCATCCTCCCTCCCTCCTCCCTCCCTCCATCCTCCCTCGTACCTCCCTCCCTCCTCACTCTATCCTCCCTCCTACCTCCCTCCTCCCTCCATTCTCCCTCCTACCTCCATCCTCCCTCGTACCTCCCTCCCTCCTCACTCTATCCTCCCTCCTACCTCCCTCCTCCCTCCATTCTCCCTCCTACCTCCCTCCTCCCTCCATTCTCCCTCCTACCTCCATCCTCCCTCCCTCCTCCCTCCCTCCATCCTCCCTCGTACCTCTCTCCCTCCTCACTCTATCCTCCCTCCTACCTCCATCCCCCCTCTATTCTCCCTCCTACCTCCTTCCTCCCTCCATTCTCCCTCCTACCTCCTTCCTCCCTCCATTCTCCCTCCTACCTCCCGCCTCCCTCCATTCTTCATCCTACCTCCCTCCCTCCTCCCTCCTCCCTCTATCCTCCCTCCCTCCTACCTCCCTCCTCCCTACTCCCTCTATCCTCCCTCCCTCCTCCCTCCTCCCTCCTCCCTCTATCCTCCCTCCCTCCTCCCGCTTCCCTCCTCCCTCCTCCCTCTATCCTCCCTCCTACCTCCCTCCTCCCTACTCCCTCTATCCTCCCTCCTACCTCCCTCCTCCCTACTCCCTCTATCCTCCCTCCTACCTCCCTCCTCCCTCTATCCTCCCTCCTCCCTCTTCCCTCCTCCCTCCTCCCTCTATCCTCCCTCCTACCTCCCTCCTCCCTACTCCCTCTATCCTCCCTCCTACCTCCCTCCTCCCTCTATCCTCCCTCCCTCCCTTTACATTTTTCAAAACCTTTCAGACTTCAGTCCTTTCACTGCATCTCAAACAACCGTTAACAGTAGACAGTAATGAAAATCTATGTTTCATGTTCTGAATCTGTAAGCTGGGGCTTTAAAAATTCCTACCCTAGCTAGGGTTGCAAAGTCATTTTTCCAGAAATCCTGGTTGGATAATTTTGGATTTCACAGCGTATTCCCTCACGATTCTGGGAACCTTCCAACCAGGATTTCAGGAAAGCCTGTGCATGTTGGGAAAGTCATCCCTGCATATTCTGTTTCTGTGTATGCCCTATCATTTTACTAAACAAAACATTTCTGCTGGTGGACCAAAGACAGCCAATCC
>NC_074693.1:10138961-10216461 GCF_029448725.1 Salvelinus fontinalis
CAGATCAGACCGAGAAGGAGACAGAAGTGGGATTTTAGTACGTGAATGTGGAGGAGGGCAGTGGTTTTGTGTAGCGTGCATACAAGTGTGTTTGTGCACATGTGTGTGTGGGTGTGCGTGTGTGTGTGTTTGTGTGTAGTGTCTGTTTGTGTCTTTCTGTCTGTTTCTGTCTTTCTGTCTTTTTGACTGTCACGTTGCTGCATGCTGCATGCTCATCTTACTGTCTTTCTGTTCTCTTTGTTCTGTTTTTCTTTCCTTCGTTTCTCCTCTCCCAGCATACCTGGAGGATGATGAGGATGAAGACCCATACAGTGACTGTATCATCAGTAAGTCTCACTGTGTGTTGCGTGTGAGTGTGTGTGTGCGTGCGTGGGTGTGAGTGTGTGTGTGTCTACAACAGAGTGGTCTTCTCTCTCCATGTGATTGTTTTCATGATGACCCCTCTCCTTCATCCAGATAATCTATTCCAGCTTGTTTGGAGGGTTGTCCTTGAGTGCAGCTTATTCCTATGTGTGTCTGTGTGTATTAGGGCTGGGCAGTATACTGTGACTGACCGGCTCGATTTGGTCTTATTTTTCAAAATTTGAAATGTTGTTTTTTAAATTTGATAAAAGTAGACTCAAAGCTAGACAATGGTATATCATACACTACAGTTGAGGAACAATGGGAAAGTAATTCTGCTTTGAAAGTTGATAAACTTCTAACCCACTTGTGAAAATGGCCTTTAAATGTTTTGGTACCTACTGGAGAGCTCTTATTTGTCTACACCCATTCAACATTGTTCACACTCTCTTAAGCCTTAGCCCCACCCATCTCTTTAAGGATTCACATGTGAGGCCATGTACTAAACAACCAAAGACTTCAAGACTAAAGGCTTGTTTATACTATGTCTATCGATAGTTGTCACAGTGACATCATGAATATTCTATTGTCATCTGACCTCAAACTTGTCGTTGTCGTTATGAAAAAGTATAAACACAAAAACTACAAGCTGCATGACATCAGCAGCCTAGTGGTCCAACATAGCATAACTGGTATATTTTAACGCCAATGAACTCACCCGTTTAAAAATGTATTTAGCATATGTCAATCTAGCTAACCAGGCAAATTAAAACAATTTTCTAAACAATGTTTTGGTTCATTTCGAGCTTGTTAGCAAGCTAGCTAAAGTTAAGTTAGCTGGCTAGCTAGTTCAAATTAATGACCATATCATATAGCTGACAATGTCTTCACTTTAGCTCATTTGTATTCATCATTATTTACAAGCTAATGGCGCTGCAATTACAGAAAATAGCTTGCGGTTGTGAGTGATATAGAAGGTGTAAACGGTTCAGTGAAATGGTTACTTGAAAAGTGCAGTCTTTTGTTTCTAGCTAAACAATGAACCATAATCCCAACATAATGTTGGGATTATGGACACAACCATTCATGAATCTGCAGGTAGCTAACCTACCAGTTTCAATGTTAGCTACCTAGCTAACATTAGGCTATAACTAGCAATGCAAATGGCTCTGAGATATGAATAATATTACTACACAGAATATACACGCAACTTTAGCAAGCAAGCCAGCCAGCTATCGTCAGCTAGCTAACAGTATGCTTTAACTTGCAATGGAAACTACTTTCTGATTAAATTAGAAACGTACACTACCGGTGAAAAGTATTACAACACCTACTTTTTCTTTATTTTTACTATTTTATACATTGTAGAATTATAGTGAAGACATCAAAACTATGAAATAACACATATGGAATTATGTAGTAAACATAAAAGTGTTAAACAAATCAAAATATATTTTAGATTTGAGATTCCTCAAATAGCCACCCTTTGCCTTGATGGCAGCTTTGCACACTCTTGGCATTCTCTCAACCAACTTCAATTGGAATGCTTTTCCAACGGTCTTGAAGGAGTTCCCACATATGCTGAGCACTTGTTGGCTGCTTCTCCTTCACTCTGCAGTCCGACAAACTATCTCAATTTGGTTGAGGTCAGGTGATTGTAGAGGCCAGGTTATCTGATGCAGTACTCCATCACTCTCCTTCTTGGTCAAATAGCCCTTACACAGCCTGGAGGTGTGTTGGGTCATTGTTCTGTTGAAAAACAAATGAAAGTCCCACTAAGCCCAAACCAGATGGGATGGCGTATCGCTGCAGAATGCTGTGGTAACCATGCTGGTTAAGTGTGCCTTGAATTCTAAATAAATCACAGTGTCACCAGCAAAGAACCCCCACACCATCACACCTCCTCCTCCATGATTTATGGTGGGAAATACACATGCAGAGATCATCCTTTCACCCACACCTCGTCTCACAAAGACACAGCAGTTGGAACCAAAAATCTCCAATTTGGACTCCAGATCAAAGGACATTTGATGTGTATTTACAGATGGCATACAAGTTTGATATTAAGCCACATGAAACTTCACATGTCGCAGAAGGCATTTCTGGCAAGAAAAAAAGAAATTTTGATTTATTAAAAACAAATGTGAACATTTTTACGTTGAATTGCCTCTCCTGTGTAGAAGTGACGCGGGACATGCACCTAGTTTCTTGAAATGAGTCACATATAAACCGGTATTGATGCACGGACTGGTTTGGGTTTTTACTTTATCTTCTATAACGGTATTTGAATGTTTGATTTGTTAAATTGTGATACGATGTGTGTAACATTCATTTTTATAGTTTACGCCATTACTTGAGTTATCTCTCTCCGCTCCCTCTCTCTCCATGCAGCTTTCTATACAGACCTAGCCTGCCCCCTGTAACTCAAGCAGCACATTTGGTCTGCATGGCCAATGCAGCACATGCAACAATGTTGACATTAACGATGCTGTTTTCACTTTGCTTCTTACAGTTTTTTACAATCACTTTGGCACTAATTTCAGAACCTTGTGGTCATTTTTCAAAACTGTAGACACAAGACACAAAACTCAAAACAGTCATCACTTGTAACACAGGCTGTCCAATGTTCAAAACATTGCATTGTGCATTCATATCTATAAAGAAACCTTGCAATTGCAGAATTATTGGTTCAAATAACTCATTTATCATGAAATACCAATAGGAACATTCATTTAGATCACCCACACACAAGATACCGATAGTTCCACTGTGTAGTTGTTCATACAATCATTAAAAATTGTTGTACAAAATATGGGATACATGTTTCATTATGCTACTACACGTAAATACATCAATGTAAAAGGACTAGTAGAGAAAATACTACAGACATAGTGGAATCATTGAACAAAATATGACATTTATTGATGAAATGCAATAAAATCACAACATAGGTTTCTTTGAATCAAAGCAAAAATAAGGAGCTACAAAAAAATAAAAGAAATACAGTTAAATGTCAACTGCAGTGTTCCTGGCTTACTGTAAAAAGCTAAACAAAAGTTTGATTACTGTACTTCTATATTTCCATCAAACCTGTCTTGTGAATTTGGCCACAGGTTCTCATCCACATCACAATGGATGTTTTCATTAGCCAAACATCTTGGGAAGAATCTTCGGGCATGGAGAAGGGCGGCTTGTTCGTGAGGGCGACTACAATATACCTTCCACATCCATGTGGAGAAAAATTCCTCAATCGGGTTAAGGAAAGGAGAATATGGGGGTAAGTACAGGGTGGTAAATTGTGGATGGGCCTGAAAACATGCTTGCACCATTTGAGCATGGTGGAACCTGACATTATCCCACACAATGACATAAGTCATGCCATCTGCTCTACAGACCTAATTTAGCTCATCAAGGACGGTTTCATTTGAACAGCGAATCATGTGGCTGCCTGCAACTCAATATATAGAGTATATAGAGTAGAGAGCTTTAGATGTTGTTCGACCAAACATTAGAACGGGCAAGATGAGTAATCTAAGCAACTTTGACCGTGGTATGATTGTTGATGCCACACATGGTGATTCTAGCACCTCAGAAACAGCTGCCTTCCTGGGATTTTTACGCACTACAGTCTCTAGAGTTTTACAGAGAATGGTGCGATAAACAAAACACATTCAGAGAGCAGCAGTTCTGTGGGCAAAACACCTTGCTAATGAGAGAGGTCAGAGAGAATGTCCAGACATTCAAGCTAACTGTAATTCCACAAATGCTCAAATAACAGCTGTTTAAAACAGTGGTGTGCAGAAGGGCGTCTCTTAACGTACAACACCATGAATAATTCAGGCTGTTGTGGAGGCAAAAGCGGGTCCTACCCAGTACTAGATAGGTGTACCTAATAAAGTGTACAGTAATGTCAAATCTGAAAACATGGTCTGGAAAAGTGGTACATGGGACCATAGAAACAGTGTCTGATAAAGAATGCTGTTGAAATATTACATCCATAGATAATGTAGTCCAAATGGTTCATGTTCCACAGTAATTGGTGTCATGGATCTCGTTATCCTGAAACTTTCATGATCTAAAAATGGAATATTGTTTGTCAGTTTCCATAAAACTATGCATTAAGAGTAATGCAACAGTTACTTATCATTTTGAGCAGTCGTATCAATTGATAGTTAGATCATTGTAAGGAAATGACTAGACAGTCATTTCAGATGTAATGTGTGAATTGCATTTTGAAATGGTAATACTTTGATGTTAAGTTGTGTCATTTTGAAAATGGTGATTTTAGTTCAATGAACAAATGATCTTAGCTTTATGTCTATTGTATCCAAGCAATTGGAAAAGTGTTAAGAGTTTTGAAAAATGTGCATTTTGATCATTGGTTGTGAGTTTTGTGTCTAGAGTTTTGAAAAATGACATCAAGGTTCCGAAATTAGTGCCAAAGTGATTGTAGAAAACTGTAATATAAATCCACTAGTGTTCTTACACTTTTAGTTTGTGTTTCTTGCGTCTAGAAATGGCTAGATTGTCTTTTCTTAGCAAGTTGGGCCTAAACCGTTTTAGCTGCTAATTCTAATTGCTGGTTAACTAGCTACTTAATGTACTGAGTTAGAGCAGAGGTAACTAGCTATTAAGCCTGATAATACTAGTGATAGTGTAGACCTAAATCAGCATGTTTTTTTTGTTTAAAAAAAAATATATTTAACCAGGTAGGCCAGTTGTGTCACGATCGTGTACTGGAGAGACGGACCAAGATGCAGCGGAATAATGATACATCTTCTCTTTTTATTTAACCTGTTTGGGGTGCAAGCCCGACCTCGGACCGAAAATGACACCCCTGCAGAGCGCGAAATTCAAAATCTATTTTTTAAAAATATTTAACTTTTACACATTAACAAGTCCAATACAGCATTTGAAAGATAAACATCTTGTCAATCCAGCCAACATGTCCGATTTTTTAAATGTTTTACAGAGAAAACACCACATATATTTATGTTAGCTCACCACCAAATACAAAAGTGGACAGACACGTATGAATTATGATTATGAAGTATGAATTATGATTGAAGTAGCATGCACAACCAACCGAAATAAACTAAAACCAACCTAAAGAGCCCAGAAAAAACGACCTCAGATGACAGTCATATAACATGTTACACAATAAATCTATGTTTTGTTCATAAAAAGTGCATATTTTAGCTATAAATCTGTTTTACATTGATGCTACCCAAAAATGCTAATACATAGCTACAGTCTGAATCCAGCCGGGAGTAGCCAGAGAAAATACATACACCAACGTCGGCTACTAATTACACCTCATAAAACATTTCAGAAAAACATATGGTGGATAACTAATGAAAGACAGATATCTTGTGAATACAGACAACATTTCCGATTTTTGAAGTGTTTTACAGCGAAAACACAATATATCGTTATATTAGCTAACATCATAAGCTAGCATAAGGCAGCATTGATTCTAGTCAAGCGCTAGCCTAGCATAGTTAGCAGAGTTAGCATTCAACAGTTCGACATATATATGAAAAAGCATCCCAAATTGGGTCTTATCTTTCTTGGTACTCCATCAGAATGTTGTAACGGGGTCCAATGTCCAGTAGAGTCTTTAGTTGGGTTCCAGAACGAATGATTTCCCTCTTTGGTTAGCTAGCACGGTAGCATTGCTGCGCCAGAAAGCGTTTCTTCAAAAAATTCTTCCGTCGTTTCACATCTAAAGTCCAGAATAAATTGCAATAATATAATTAAAGTATATTGAAAAAACCTACTTTAGGATGATTTTGTGACATGTAGCAAATAATATCGTAGTCAGGCATCATATTCAACGTTATCTACCTTGTTCCAGAAGCCGAGATCAAATTATCCTTCGCGCCCGGATTTTTATTTTAACTGCGCAGGTCTCACAAGAAGTTCTGTTATTCAGTCCAGGGACGAGATATTCGACTCCTTTCAATTCTCACTTCCGCATTACAGTCTGACGAACGCCTCTGACGTGTTAATATGGTCCCAAGTCAAATGGCCTTTTATAGAGAAGGTCTTAAAGAGACACATCGCATTTTGGGAAACTCAATTCGGCTGGGAAAATGGCTGTAAAAATATTTCTGTTCGACTTAGAGAAACAATTCAAACCTTTTTAGAAACTACAGACTGTTATCTATCCAACAGTAGTAAATATATGCATATTGGAAAATAAAAAGTTTCTTAGGAGGCCGTTTGAAAATGTGCACACATTTTCCAGTTTTTTCAATATTCAGCGTGCAGCCCAAACAGGTTAAAGAAGATGAACGAACACGACACACTTTAACAAACTATACAAAACAACAAACGACCGTGAAGCTAAATAACGTTGTGCACATACACATACAGGCTACAAACGTTCTACATAGACAACGCTAGACACATGCACTACACACAAACCCATACAATACACCCAACACCCCCTTTACCATATAATCACCCAAAACCGACAAAACACAAACATTCCCCATGTCATACCCTGACCTAACTAAAATAATAAAGAAAACAAAGAATACTAAGGCCAGGGCGTGACAAGTTGAGAACAAGTTCTCATTTACAACTGCGACCTGGCCAAGATAAAGCAAAGCAGTGTGACAAAAACAACAACACAGAGTTACACATGGAATAGACAGACATACAGTCAATAATTCAACAGAAAAGTATATAGACAGTGTGTGCAAATGAGGTAAGATAAGGGTGGTAAGGCAATAAATAGGCCATGGTGGTGAAATAATTACAATTTAGCTATTAAACACTGGAGTGATAGATGTGCAGAAGATGAATGTGCAAGTAGAGATACTAGGGTGCAAAGGAGCAAAAAAAGTAATAATAGTATGGGGATGAGGTAGTTGGATGGGCTATTTACAGATGGCCTATGTAAAGGTGCAGTGATCGGTGAGCTGCTCTGACAGCTGGTGCTTAAAGTTAGAGAGGGAGATATGAGTCTCCAGCTTCAGTGATTTTTGCAGTTCGTTTCAGTCATTGGAAGCAGAGAACTGGAAGGAGAGGCGGCCAAAGAGGAATTGGCTTTGGGGGTGACCGGTGAGATTTACCTGCTGGAGCGCGTGCTACGGGTGGGTGCTGCTATGGAGACCAGTGAGCTGAGATAAGGCAGGGCTTTACCTAGCAAAGACTTATAGATGACCTGGAGCCAGTGGGTTGGCGACAAATATGAGGCGAGGGCCAGCCAACGAGAGTGTACAGGTCGCAGTGGTGGGTAGTATATGGGGCTTTGGTGACAAAACGGATTGCACTGTGATAGACTGCATCCAATTTGCTGAGTAGAGTGTTGGAGGCTATTTTGTAAATGACATCAACAAAGTCAAGGATCGGTAGGATAGTCAGTATTACGAGGGTATGTTTGGCAGCATGAGTGAAGGATGCTTTGTTGCGAAATAAGAAGCCGATTCTGGATTAGATTTTGGATTGGAGATGATTAATGTGCGTCTGGAAGGAGAGTTTACAATCTAACCAGACACCTAGGTATTTGTAGTTGTCCACATATTATAAGTCAGAACCGTCCAGAGTAGTGATGCTGTATGGGCGGGCAGGTGCAGGCAGCAATCGTTTGAAGAGCATGCATTTAGTTTAACTTGCATTTAAGAGCAGTTGGAGGCCATGGAAGGAGAGTTGTATGGCATTGAAGCTCGTCTGGAGGTTAGTTAACACAGTATCCTAAGAAGGGCCAGAAGTATACAGAATGGTGTCATCTGCGTAGAGGTGGATCAGAGAATCACCAGCAGCAAGAGCGACATCATTGATGTATACAGAGAAGAGAGTCGGCCCAAGAAGTGAAACCTGTGGCACCCCCATAGAGGCTGCCAGAGGTCCAGACAACAGGCCCTCTGATTTGACACACTGAACTCTGTCTGAGAAGTAGTTGGTGAACCAGGTGAGGCAGTCATTTGAGAAACCAAGGAAAGCCTTGGCCAGGTCATTGAATACAGCTGCACAGTATTGTATCTTATTGATGGCGGTTAAGATATCGTTTCGGACCTTGAGCGTGGCTGAGGTGCACCCATGTCCAGCTCGGAAACCAGATTGCATGTGTGTGTGTGTGTGTGTGTGTGTGTGTGTGTGTGTGTGTGTGTGTGTGTGTGTGTGTGTGTGTGTGTGTGTGTGTGTGTGTGTGTGTGTGTGTGTGTGTGTGTGTGTGTGTGTGTGTGTGTGTGTGTGTGTGTGTGTGTGTGTGTGTGTGTGTGCTTGCGAGCGTGCGTGCGTGCGTGCATGTGTGTGCACCTCAGATTGCGTCCCAAATAAATGCTTCACAGAGTTCAAGTAACATAGACATGTCAACATCAATTGTTCAGAGGAGACTGAGTGAATCAGGCCTTCGTGGTCAAAGAAACCACTACTAAAGGACACCAATAATAAGAAGTCTTGCATGTGCCAAAAAACACGAGCAATGGACATAAGACTGGTGGAAATCTGTCCTTTGACTGGTGGAAATCTGTCCTTTGGTCTGATGAGTCAAAATTTGATATTTTTGGTTTCAACCGCCATGTATTTGTGAGACGCAGAGTAGGTGATGCAAAACCCACCTTCAGGCTGTATAAGGTCTATTTGATCAAGAAGGAGAGTGATGGAGTGCTGCATCAGATGACATGGCCCATAATCACCCGACCTCAACCCAATTGAGATGTTTTGGGATTAGTTGGACCGCAGAGTGTAGGAAAAGCAGCCAACAAGTGCTCAGCATATGTGGGAACTCCTTCAAGATGAGACTATATACAGGGGGGTACCGGTACAGAGTCAATGTGGGGGGCACCGGTTAGTTGAGGTAATATGTAAATGTGGGTAGAGTTATTAAAGTGACTATTCATAGATGATAACAACAGATAGTAGCAGTGGTGTAAAAGAGGGGGGAAATGCAAATAATCTGGGTAGCCATTTGATTAGATGTTCAGGAGTCTTATGGCTTGGAGGTAGAAGCTGTTTAGAAGCATCCTGGACCTAGACTTGGCGCTCCGGTACCACTTGCCGTGCGGTAGCAAAGAGAACAGTCTATGACTAGGCTGGCTGGAGTTTTTGACAATTTTTAGGGCCTTCCTCTGACACCGCCTGGTATAGAGGTCTTGGATGGCAGGGAGCTTGGCTCCAGTGATGTTCTGGGCCATTCGCACTACCCTCTGTAGTGCCTTGCAGTCAGAGGTCGAGCAGTTGCCATACCAGGCAGTGATGTAACCAGTCAGGATGCTCTCGATGGTGCAGCTGTAAAACCTTTTGAGGTTCTGAGGATCCATGCCAAATCTTTTCAGGCTCCTGAAGAGGAATAGGTTTTGATGTGCCTTCTTCACCACTGTCTTGTGTGCTTTGACCATGTTAGTTTGTTGGTGATGTGGACACCGCGGAACTTGAAGCTCTCAATCTGCTCCACTACAGCCCCGTCGATGAGAATGGGGGCGTGCTTGTCCTCTTTTTCCTGTAGTCCACAATCATCTCCTTTGTCTTGGTCAAGTTGAGGGAGAGGTTTTTGTCCTGGCACCACACAGCCAGGTTTCTGACCTCCTCCCTATAGGCTCTCATCGTTGTCTGGGATCAGGACTACTTAATTATGGTGTTGGAGTCGTGCCTGGCTGTGCAGTCATGAGTGAACAGGGAATACAGGAGGGGGCCGAGCACGCACCCCTGAGGGGCCCCTGTGTTGAGGATCAGCATGGCGGATGTGTTGTTACCTACCCTTAGCACCTGGAGGTGGCCCGTCAGGAAGTCCAGGATCCAGTTACAGAGGGAGGTGTTTAGTCCCAGGGTCCTTAGATTATTGATGAGCTTTGAGGGCACTATGGTGTTTAACGCTGAGCTGTAGTCAATGAATAGCATTCTCATATTGGTGTTCCTTTTGTCCAGGAGGGAAAGGGCAGTGTGGAGTGCAATAGAGATTGCATCATCTGTGGATCTGTTGTTACGGTATGCAAATTGAAATGGGTCTTGGGTTTCTGGGATAATGGTGTTAATGTGAGCCATGACCAACCTTTCAAAGCATTTCATGGCTACAGACGTGAGTGTTATGGGTCGGTAGTAATTTAGGCAGGTTACCTTAGTGTTCTTGGGCACAGGCACTATGGTGGTCTGCTTAAAACATGTTGGTATTACAGACTCGAACAGGGAGGTTGAAAATGTCAGTGAAGACACTTGTCAGCTCATGCTCGCAGTACACGTCCTGGTTATTCATCTTACCCTGCGGCTTTGTGAATGTTGACCTGTTTAAAGTTCTTACTCACATCGGCTGCGGAGAGAGTGATCACACAGTCTTCCGGAACAGCTGGTACTCTCATGCATATTTCAGTGTTATTTGCCTCAAAGCAAGCATAGAAGTAGTTTCTTTCATCTGGTAGGCTCGTGTCACTGGACAGCCCTCGCCTGTGCTTCCCTTTGTAATCTGTAATTGTTTGCAAGCCCTGCCACATCCAACGAGTAACAGTCGGTGTAGTATGACTCAATCTTGGTCCTGTATTGATGCTTTGCCTGTTTGATGGTTCGTCGGAGGGCATAGCGGGATTTCTTTGTGCTTCCGGGTTAAAGTCCCTCTCCTTGAATGCGGCAGCTCTAGCCTATAACTCAGTGCGATGTTGCCTGTAATCCATGGCTTCTGGTTGGGGTATGTACGTACGGTCACTGTGGGGATGACATCATAAATGCACTTATTGATGAAGCCATTGACTGATGTGGTGTACTCCTCAATGCCAGTGGAGGAATCCCTGTAACATATTCCAATCTGTGCCAGCAAAACAGTCCTGTAGCTTAGCATCTGCTTCAACTGACCACTTTGTTATTGATCTTGTCACTGGTGCTTCCTGCTTTAATTTTTGCTTGTATGCAGGAATCAGGAAAATATAACTATGATCAGATTTGCCAAATGCTGGGTGAGGGAGAGTTCTGTATACGTCTCTGTGTGTGGAGTAAAGGTGGTCCAGAGTTTTTTCCCCTCTGGTTGCACATTTAGTTAACTTTTTAGGAATAGGGGGCAGTATTCAGAAGTTTGGATGACTGAGGTGCCCAAAGTAACCTGCCTATTACTCAGGCCCAGAAGCTAGGATATGCATATGCATGGTAGTATTGAATAGGAAACACTGTAAAGTTTCTAAAACTGTTAAAATAATGTCTGTGAGTATAACAGAACTGATTTGGCAGGCGAAAACCCAAGGACAATCCATCCAGGAATTATTTTGTTGTTGAGGTCATTCGACTTTCCAGTGCTTTTCTATGGGAAAGCCAAATTATTAGGACCAGTGCCTATAGCTTCCACTAGATGTCAACAGTCTTTAGAAATGTTTCAATGTTTTTTTTGTAAAATGAAGAAGTAGTTGTATTCTTTCTAAGTGTCACTCAGATGGACTCTAGTATTTTGGTGCGCTTGAATGACTGCGCGCTCCTCTGTGTATTTCTCCGGTATTGGAAGCAGTTTATTCCGTCTTAAATTTTATCGATTATTTCCATTTTAGGGTACCTGAGGTTGGTTTAGAAACATTGTTTGAAACGTTTGGATCAAGTTTACAGGTTACTTTTTACATTCCTTTGTAGGCATGTCGGGCGAGTTGGAACAGGTGTATTTCTGAATCAAACGCGCCAAATAAACTGACATTTTTGGGATATAAAGAAGGACTTTATCGAACAAAACGACCATTCATTGTGTAACTGGGACATTTGGGTTTGCAAAAAGGTGACGGTCTTCAAAGGTAAGCGATTTATTTTATCGCTATTTCTGACTTTCGTGATGCATCTGCTTGGATGGAAAATGATTGCGACGCGCTCCGGTGAGAGTGTGCACTTCGCCGTAAAGCCTTTATGAAATCTGACAACGCTGCTGGATTAATAAGAAGTTTATATTTTAAATGATGTATGACACTTGTATTTTCATGAAGGTTTAATATTATGATTTCAGTCATTTGAATTTGGCGCTCTGCAATATCACCGGATGTTGTCGAGGTGGGTCGCTTGAGGCATGCCAAGCCCCATGCTGATAGAAATGTAAGTTTCCCTGCATTAAAGTCCCCAGCTACTAGGAGCGCCGCCTCTGGGTGAGCATTTTCTTGTTTGCTTATGGCGGATTACAGCTCATTCACTGCTGTCTTAGTGCCAGCCTCTGACTGTGGTGGTATGTAAACAGCTATGAAAAATACAGATGAAAATTCTCTAGGTAGATAGTGTGGTCTACAGCTTATCATGAGATACTCTACCTCAGGCGACCAATAGCTTGAGACTTCCTTAGATAACGTGCACCAGCTGTTATTTACAAAAATACATAGTCCGCCGCCCCTTGTATTACCAGACGCTGCTGTTCTATCCTGTCTGTACAGCGTATAACCGGCCAGCTGTATGCTGATAATGTCGTCGTTCAGCCACGACTCCGTGAAGCATAAGATATTACAGTTTCGAATGTCCCCGTTGGGGTTTTATTCTATCGCCTACGAATTCTCAGAAGGCAGCTCGCCCTTTGGCCCTTTTTTCTCTGCTTCCTCTTCGCGCAAATCATGAGGATCTGGGCCTGTTCCTGAGAAAGCTGTATATCGTTCGCCTCGGGCTCGTCAGAATCGATAAAGGAAAAAGGATTCTGCCAGTCCGTGGTGAGTAATCGCAGTCCTGATATCCAGAAGTTATTTTCGGTCATAAGAGATGGTAGCGTCACTATTATGTACAAAATAAGTACAAAAATACGTTACAAAATACTCTAATAAACGAACAAAAAAACACAATCGGTTGGGGACACATCTGCCTTCTTCTCCGGTGCCATTATTAGGAATTGGTTTTGCCAGCACCATGCTCTACCAACTGAGCCAGAGGACCAGAGTGTGTGTGTATGTAGAATGCCAGGTGGTATGAGTGGCTGATGCTGATCCTGACTCATCCACCACACAAGGTGTCAGTAAAGGAGGAGGTTGGCCCATCTAGGTAGTCACACACCACAGAGCGTCCTAACATGAATCTCAGCGGCCCGTCCCTGACCTATCCCCAAGCTTCAACCAATCTTTATTTCCCTCACTGAAACTGTGTCTGCGTGTGTGGAAGTGTGTGGAAGTAGAAGCTTGAGTGTGTGTGCAAAGGTGATGTTGGCCACTGGCTGGGTTCTAATCCAAATTGATCCATGTGACATGCTGTCTCATTGATCGGAGCACCGCTAGACCTGGCTGAGGAGGAGGGGTGACAAGGAGAGAGGGGACAAAGGCGAACTGGGGGGGAAGCTGAGGTGGGGGAAAGAGAGGGGGACAGAGGAGAACTGGGGGGGAAGCTGAGGTGGGGGGAAGAGAGGGGGACAGAGGAGAACTGGGGGGGAAGCTGAGGTGAGGGAAAGAGATGGGGACAGAGGAGAACTGGGGGGGCTGAGGTGAGGGAAAGAGAGGGGGACAGAGGAGAACTGGGGGGGCTGAGGTGAGGGAAAGAGAGGGGGACAGAGGAGAACTGGGGGGGGCTGAGGTGAGGGAAAGAGAGGGGGATAGAGGAGAACTGGGGGGGGGCTGAGGAGAGGGACAGAGGAGACCTGGGGGGGCTGAGGTGAGGGAAAGAGAGGGGGACAGAGGAGAACTGGGGGGGCTGAGGTGAGGGAAAGAGAGGGGGACAGAGGAGAACTGGGGTGGCTGAGGTGAGGGGGACAAAAGACAACTGGGATGGCTGAAGTGAGGGAAAGAGAGGGGGACAGAGGAGAACTGGGGGGGCTGAGGTGAAGGAAAGGGAGGGGGACAGAGGAGAACTGGGGGGGCTGAGGTGAAGGAAAGAGAGAGGGACAGAGGAGAACTGGGGGGCTGAGGTGAGGGAAAGAGAGGGGGACAGAGGAGAACTGGGGGGCTGAGGTGAGGGAAAGAGAGGGGGACAGAGGAGAACTGGTGGGGCTGAGGTGAAGGAAAGAGAGGGGGACAGAGGAGAACTGGTGGGGCTGAGGTGAGGGGAAGATAGGGGGACAGAGGAGAACTGGTGGGGGCTGAGGTGAAGGAAAGAGAGGGGGACAGAGGAGAACTGGTGGGGGCTGAGGTGAAGGAAAGGGAGGGGGACAGAGGAGAACTGGTGGGGCTGAGGTGAAGGAAAGAGAGGGGGACATAGGAGAACTGGTGGGGGCTGAGCTGAGAGTCCTCTCTAATTATGAAGAATCCCATATTCTTTCCCTCTCTACTCCTATGGTATGGTAACCCTAACTCTCTCTACTCCTATGGAATGGTAACCCTAACTCTCTACTCCTATGGTATAGTAACCCTAACTCTCTCTACTCCTATGGTATGCTAAACCTAACTCTCTCTACTCCTGTGGAATGGTAACCCTAACTCTCTCTACTCCTATGGTATGGTAACCCTAACTCTCTCTACTCCTATGGAATGGTAACCCTAACTCTCTACTCCTATGGTATAGTAACCCTAACTCTCTCTACTCCTATGGAATGGTAACCCTAATTGTAACCCTAAACCTGAAGCTTACAAAAGCCTTTGTCCTCGTGGGGTGTTTTACTATCCTTGTGGGGCCTTTGGGGGATTTCACGTCCCCACGAGGATAGAAGATCAATACCACACACACCCACGATCCTAAAACACACTAAAGAGGTCTGACTCTGCAGTCTGATGATGAGGAAATCCCTTTATATCCAGTGATTACAGTAACTCTGAATCACATTAATCCCCCAGCTACACACTGACACTTCTGGGTCTGCAGAGGTAAGAGTGAGTGAGTGAATGAGTGAGTGAGTGAGTGAGTGAGTGAGTGAGTGAGTGAGTGAGTGAGTGAGTTAGTATTTCTCATCGAAAAACAATATTTTTTAATATACAGTATATATATTTTGCACGTTACGAAAATTCCCTGAAATCCTTGAAAGTAAAAAAATGCTGGTAGATAACTGGTAGATTTCAAAAGTTACCGGTTACATTCCCTCCCTTTGCCCAGCTCCAGTCATCCCTCCCTTTGCCCAGGTCCAGTCATCCCTCCCTTTGCCCAGCTCCAGTCATCCCTCCCTTTGCCCAGCTCCAGTCATCCCTCCCTTTGCCCAGCTCCAGTCATCCCTCCCTTTGCCCAGCTCCAGTCATCCCTACCCAGGCCCAGCTCCAGTCACCCCTCCCTTTGCCCAGCTCCAGTCATCCCTCCCTTTGCCCAGCTCCAGTCATCCCTCCCTTTGCCCAGCTCCAGTCATCCCTCCCTTTGCCCAGCTCCAGTCATCCCTCCCTTTGCCCAGCTCCAGTTATCCCTCCCTTTGCCCAGCTCCAGTCATCCCTACCCAGGCCCAGCTCCAGTCATCCCTACCCAGGCCCAGCTCCAGTCATCCCTACCCAGGCCCAGCTCCAGTCATCCCTACCCAGGCCCAGCTCCAGTCATCCCTCCCTTTGCCCAGCTCCAGTCATCCCTACCCAGGCCCAGCTCCAGTCATCCCTACCCAGGCCCAGCTCCAGTCATCCCTCCCTTTGCCCAGCTCCAGTCATCCCTACCCAGGCCCAGCTCCAGTCATCCCTACCCAGGCCCAGCTCCAGTCATCCCTCCCTTTGCCCAGCTCCAGTCATCCCTACCCAGGCCCAGCTCCAGTCATCCCTCCCTTTGCCCAGCTCCAGTCATCCCTCCCTTTGCCCAGCTCCAGTCATCCCTACCCAGGCCCAGCTCCAGTCTTCCTTACCCAGACCCAGCTCCAGTCATCCCTCCCTTTGCCCAGCTCCAGTCATCCCTACCCAGGCCCAGCTCCAGTCATCCCTACCCAGGCCCAGCTCCAGTCATCCCTACCCAGGCCCAGCTCCAGTCATCCCTACCCAGGCCCAGCTCCAGTCATCCCTACCCAGGCCCAGCTCCAGTCATCCCTACCCAGGCCCAGCTCCAGTCATCCCTACCCAGGCCCAGCTCCAGTCTTCCCTACCCAGTCCCAGCTCCAGTCTTCCCTACCCAGGCCCAGCTCCAGTCAGTCCTACCCAGGCCCAGCTCCAGTCAACCCTACACATGCCAGGCCCTCACAGTTAATCCTTTCCAGGCCCTCACAGTCAACCCTACACAGGCCCTCACAGTCAACCATTTCCAGGACCTCACAGTTAACCCTTTCCAGGCCCTCACAGTTAATCCTTTCCAGGCCCTCACAGTCAACCCTACACAGGCCCTCACAGTCAACCCTTTCCAGGCCCTCACAGTCAACCCTACACAGGCCCTCACAGTCAACCCTTTCCAGGCCCTCACAGTTAATCATTTCCAGGCCCTCACAGTCAACCCTTTCCAGGCCCTCACAGTCAACCCTTTCCAGGCCCTCACAGTCAACCCTTTCCAGGCCCTCACAGTCAACCCTTTCCAGGCCCTCACAGTCAACCCTTTCCAGGCCCTCACAGTCAACCCTTTCCAGGCCCCAGCTCCTGTCAATGTATGGATGTATCAGAAGTCTCTCACTACATTCAGCAGATAACCAAGCTAGCTCAGATGTCAATATTTCTATTCAGCCCCTCTCTGTCCCACTCAATACTACCACTAATAGACTGGCTTTGTGAGCCAGATTGAGTCAAACAGGGGTTGAACAGTAACAGATGAACAAATGGAGAGGGGGAGAGAACGGGTGGATAAATCTCTATTAACTCCAACCCCTGAGCGAGTCCTTTTTATTTTGTCACTTAATACTTGCTAGTTTAAAACGGTCTGGTCCAGATAGCTGGCTAATCTCCCGATGTGTCTGATGAGATCTCTATTATGTAGCCGTTTTAGCTTTGGTCCCAAATCTCCCCCAAACCCTCTGAGCTGCATAGCTACATATTGATCAGATAGCACAGTAAACACAAAAACGATCTCTCTCTCTCTTGCTCTCTTTTTCTCTCAGCCCCTCTCTTCAAGTTGCATATTGACACCATATTGATTTAAGTTTCATAGGCCAATTGTTTGGCCCTTAGTCTTGGCTACAATCCAAAGCCCTTGGAGAGACAAGGACACTAGCCTCTCCAGACCTCTGAGACCTTGGAGAGAGAAGGACACTAGCCTCTCCAGACCTCTGAGAACTTGGAGAGGGAAGGACACTAGCCACTCCAGACCTCTGAGAACTTGGAGAGGGAAGGACACTAGCCTCTCCAGACCTCTGGGAACTTGGAGAGGGAAGGACACCAGCCTCTCCAGACCTCTGAGACCTTGGAGAGAGAAGGACACTAGCCTCTCCAGACCTCTGAGAACTTGGAGAGGGAAGGACACTAGCCTCTCCAGACCTCTGAGAACTTGGAGAGGGAAGGACACCAGCCTCTCCAGACCTCTGAGACCTTGGAGAGAGAAGGACACTAGCCTCTCCAGACCTATGAGAACTTGGAGAGAGAACGACACTAGCCTCTCCAGATATCTGAGACCTTGGAGAGGGAAGGACACTAGCCTCTCCAGACCTATGAGAACTTGGAGAGAGAAGGACACTAGCCTCTCCAGACCTCTAAGACCTTGGAGAGGGAAGGACACTAGCCTCTCCAGACCTATGAGAACTTGGAGAGAGAAGGACACTAGCCTCTCCAGACCTCTGAGACCTTGGAGAGGGAAGGACACTAGCCTCTCCAGACCTATGAGAACTTGGAGAGAGAAGGACACTAGCTCTCCAGACCTCTGAGAACTTGGAGAGGGAAGGACACTAGCCACTCCAGACCTCTGAGAACTTGGAGAGGGAAGGACACTAGCCTCTCCAGACCTCTGAGAACTTGGAGAGGGAAGGACACTAGCCTCTCCAGACCTCTGAGACCTTGGAGAGGGAAGGACACTAGCCTCTCCAGACCTCTGGGAACTTGAAGAGGGAAGGACACTAGCCTCTCCAGACCTATGAGAACTTGGAGAGAGAAGTACACTAGCCTCTCCAGACCTCTGGGAACTTGGAGAGAGAAGGACACTAGCCACTCCAGACCTCTGAGAACTTGGAGAGAGAAGGACACTAGCCACTCCAGACCTCTGAGACCCTGATATGGTGACATCATGGACGATGGCACCTTATTCCATATAAGGTAGTGTGCTATGTAGGGAAAAGGGTGCCTTTTTAGAGGCAGGCATGATGCCACTGTGACATTGATCAATGAGCCACTAGGAAGCAGACCCCCCACCCCCCCCCACCCCGCTACTGGAGACACTATCGAGTCTAGACAAATCCATCCACCCCTCCTCTACCAAATCAATAGTATAATCCAGTCACCCCTATAACTAATAAATTGGTCAGTCCACTAACTCCTGTCCCCCAACATCAGATCAATAGTTCATTCAGTCACCCTTACTGTATCAATGAGTCTGTCCACTATAGGCTTCGTCCCCTGTCCCTCTTTCCCCTCCTGAGTAATTTACTACTGTGCAGTCAGCACCCCTATCTCTAATCAAAACTATGATCCAGTCACCCCTATCACTGATCAGCCCTCTGATCTCATTAAAAATGAATCAGCCAATCAGAAGTAATCCTGTCTTGACCTCTAACCCCTCTAGATAAGTCCCGCCTCCTCATAGATTGTACTACAGTAACCTTGCAGCGAACACACAAGGACGTAGCAGAAATGTCAGAACAGATGATCATTGTGGCAAAGACACACAGCCTTATTTCTTTCAGCATGTCGCCATTATGTTCTGTATGCCCAGATCTCTTCCCTTCTCTTTTCTTCTCACTTTTCTGTCAGTTGTCAGAGAGAGAGAGATCTGACCCTTTGTCTCTCCACCCACCTCAGAACCAGAGACATTACACAGTCTTATTAAATATCACACACACACACACACACACACACACACACACACACACACACACACACACACACACACACACACACACACACACACACACACACACACACACACACACACACACACACACACACACACACACACACACACACACACACACACTGTAGAGTAGGTAATTACTCTTGAGTGTGCTTGACTCTGAGTGTTAAGAACCCACTCAAATCAAATCAAATTGTATTGGTCACATACACATGGTTAGCAGTTATTGCGAGTATAGCGAAGTGCTTGTGCTTCTAGTTCTGACAGTGCAGTAATATCTAACATGTAATTTAACAATTCCACAACAACTACCTAATACACACAAATCTAAGTAAAGGAATAAGAATATATACATATGCATATTTTGAAGAGCAATGACACAGCGGCATAGGCAAGATGCAATAGATGGTATAAAATACAGTATGTACATATGAGATGAGTGATGCACGATATGTAAACATTATTCATGTGCCATTATTAAAGTGACTGAGACATTGGTGGTGTGTGTATGTGTGTGTGTGTGTGTGTGTGTGTGTGTGTGTGTGTGTGTGTGTGTGTGTGTGTGTGTGTGTGTGTGTGTGTGTGTGTGTGTGTGTGCGTGTGTGTGTTATTTCTGCAGGGTCAGACAATAATACTTGTACTCATACAACACAACACACATAACACAAAACACATAACACACTCACACAGATTTGCACACACACACACACACACGTATATACACACAGTGTGGGGGCCGGGCCATGTGTTGGGCTGGTGATAGAGGGTTTGGCAGTCTGTCAGCAGACGCTGTTTTTCTACATCAAACGTCTCAGAGCTGAGTCTCCCTTTCATACTACACACACACACACAAACACACACACACAAACACACACACACACACACACACACACACACACACACACTCCCTCTGATTTGCTTGCCAAAACAACGACACTCGCAGAGACTTATGCTCCTACACAGACTTAGACACTGAACTGCACACACACACACACACACACACACACACACACACACACACACACACACACACACACACACACACACACACACACACACACACACACACACACACACACACACACACACACACACACACACACACACACACACACACACACACACACACACACAGTGAGGATAGCAGTAGTAGGAGTGTGTATGTTTGAGATCAAGTCTGTGACACTAGCATGGCTGCAACAAGTGGTTTAAAATTGTTTAACTTATCCTATGTTGTTAAGGTGTGTGTGTGTTGTGTTGGAGCAGGATGTCCCTTTCATCTCCGAATGTCTCTCTCTCTCACACACACACACACACACACACACACACACACACACACACACACACACACACACACACACACACACACACACACACACACACACACACACACACACACACACACATACATACACCAAACACTGTCTGTCTCGATTGCCTCTAACATCCATTAAGGAAATTAAAGTGGTGGGTTGTAATAGAAGTGTGTATATCCTGTTGAATAATGTCTACATCCTGTTGAATAATGTCTACATCCTGTTGAATAATGTCTACATCCTGTTGAATAATGTCTACATCCTGTTGAATAATGTGTGCATGTCTACATCCTGTTGAATAATGTATACATGTCTACATCCTGTTGAATAATGTCTACATCCTGTTGAATAATGTCTACATCCTGTTGAATAATGTATTCATGTCTACATCCTGTTGAAAAATGTGTACATGTCTACATCCTGTTGAATAATGTGTACATGTCTACATCCTGTTGAATAATGTATACATGTCTACATCCTGTTGAATAATGTATACATGTCTACATCCTGTTGAATAATGTATACATGTCTACATCCTGTTGAATAATGTCTACATCCTGTTGAATAATGTATACATGTCTACATCCTGTTGAATAATGTATACATGTCTACATCCTGTTGAATAATGTATACATGTCTACATCCTGTTGAATAATGTGTACATGTCTACATCCTGTTGAATAATGTCTACATGTCTACATCCTGTTGAATAATGTATACATGTCTACATCCTGTTGAATAATGTCTACATCCTGTTGAATAATGTATACATGTCTACATCCTGTTGAATAATGTCTACATCCTGTTGAATGATGTATACATGTCTACATCCTGTTGAATAATGTATACATGTCTACATCCTGTTGAATAATGTATACATGTCTACATCCTGTTGAATAATGTATACATGTCTACATCCTGTTGAATAATGTGTACATGTCTACATCCTGTTGAATAATGTCTACATCCTGTTGAATAATGTATACATGTCTACATCCTGTTGAATAATGTCTACATCCTGTTGAATAATGTATACATGTCTACATCCTGTTGAATAATGTGTACATGTCTACATCCTGTTGAATAATGTATACATGTCTACATCCTGTTGAATAATGTGTACATGTCTACATCCTGTTGAATAATGTCTACATCCTGTTGAATAATGTATACATGTCTACATCCTGTTGAATAATGTCTACATCCTGTTGAATGATGTATACATGTCTACATCCTGTTGAATAATGTATACATGTCTACATCCTGTTGAATAATGTATACATGTCTACATCCTGTTGAATAATGTATACATGTCTACATCCTGTTGAATAATGTGTACATGTCTACATCCTGTTGAATAATGTCTACATCCTGTTGAATAATGTATACATGTCTACATCCTGTTGAATAATGTCTACATCCTGTTGAATAATGTATACATGTCTACATCCTGTTGAATAATGTGTACATGTCTACATCCTGTTGAATAATGTATACATGTCTACATCCTGTTGAATAATGTGTACATGTCTACATCCTGTTGAATAATGTCTACATCCTGTTGAATAATGTATACATGTCTACATCCTGTTGAATAATGTGTACATGTCTACACCCTGTTGAATAATGTATACATGTCTACATCCTGTTGAATAATGTGTACATGTCTACATCCTGTTGAATAATGTCTACATCCTGTTGAATAATGTCTACATCCTGTTGAATAATGTCTACATCCTGTTTAATAATGTCTACATGTCTACATCCTGTTGAATTATGTCTACATGTCTACATCCTGTTGAATAATGTATACATGTCTACATCCTGTTGAATAATGTCTACATCCTGTTTAATAATGTCTACATGTCTACATCCTGTTGAATAATGTCTACATGTCTACATCCTGTTGAATAATGTATACATGTCTACATCCTGTTTAATAATGTCTACATGTCTACATCCTGTTGAATAATGTATACATGTCTACATCCTGTTGAATAATCAATACATGTGTAACAGTAGTAACTTTACGTCGTCCCCTCGCCCCGACACGGGCGCGAACCAGGGACCCTCTGCACACATCAACAGTCACCCATGAAGCGTCGTTACCCATCGCTCCACAAAAGCCGCGGCCCTTGCAAAGCAAGGGGCAACACTACTTAAGTCTCAGAGCAAGTGACGTAACTGATTGAAATGCTACTAGCGCGCACCCGCTAACTAGCTAGCCATTTCACATCCGTTACACATGTCTACATCCTGTTGAATAATGTATACATGTCTACATCCTGTTGAATAATGTGTACATGTCTACATCCTGTTGAATAATGTATACATGTCTACATCCTGTTGAATAATGTGTACATGTCTACATCCTGTTGAATAATGTGTACATGTCTACATCCTGTTGAATAATGTCTACATCCTGTTGAATAATGTATACATGTCTACATCCTGTTGAATAATGTGTACATGTCTACATCCTGTTGAATAATGTATACATGTCTACATCCTGTTGAATAATGTCTACATCCTGTTGAATAATGTATACATGTCTACATCCTGTTGAATAATGTATACATGTCTACATCCTGTTGAATAATGTGTACATGTCTACATCCTGTTGAATAATGTATACATGTCTACATCCTGTTGAATAATGTATACATGTCTACATCCTGTTGAATAATGTGTACATGTCTACATCCTGTTGAATAATGTCTACATCCTGTTGAATAATGTATACATGTCTACATCCTGTTGAATAATGTATACATGTCTACATCCTGTTGAATAATGTATACATGTCTACATCCTGTTGAATAATGTGTACATGTCTACATCCTGTTGAATAATGTCTACATGTCTACATCCTGTTGAATAATGTATACATGTCTACATCCTGTTGAATAATGTCTACATCCTGTTGAATAATGTATACATGTCTACATCCTGTTGAATAATGTCTACATCCTGTTGAATGATGTATACATGTCTACATCCTGTTGAATAATGTATACATGTCTACATCCTGTTGAATAATGTATACATGTCTACATCCTGTTGAATAATGTATACATGTCTACATCCTGTTGAATAATGTGTACATGTCTACATCCTGTTGAATAATGTCTACATCCTGTTGAATAATGTATACATGTCTACATCCTGTTGAATAATGTCTACATCCTGTTGAATAATGTATACATGTCTACATCCTGTTGAATAATGTGTACATGTCTACATCCTGTTGAATAATGTATGCATGTCTACATCCTGTTGAATAATGTGTACATGTCTACATCCTGTTGAATAATGTCTACATCCTGTTGAATAATGTATACATGTCTACATCCTGTTGAATAATGTGTACATGTCTACACCCTGTTGAATAATGTATACATGTCTACATCCTGTTGAATAATGTGTACATGTCTACATCCTGTTGAATAATGTCTACATCCTGTTGAATAATGTCTACATCCTGTTGAATAATGTCTACATCCTGTTTAATAATGTCTACATGTCTACATCCTGTTGAATAATGTCTACATGTCTACATCCTGTTGAATAATGTATACATGTCTACATCCTGTTGAATAATGTATACATGTCTACATCCTGTTGAATAATGTATACATGTGTAACAGTAGTAACTTTACGTCGTCCCCTCGCCCCGACACGGGCGCGAACCAGGGACCCTCTGCACACATCAACAGTCACCCATGAAGCGTCGTTACCCATCGCTCCACAAAAGCCGCGGCCCTTGCAAAGCAAGGGGCAACACTACTTAAGTCTCAGAGCAAGTGACGTAACTGATTGAAATGCTACTAGCGCGCACCCGCTAACTAGCTAGCCATTTCACATCCGTTACACTCACCCCCCTTTCAACCTCCTCCTTTTCCCGCAGCAACCAGTGATCCGGGTCAACAGCATCAATGTAACAGTAGTAACTTTACGTCGTCCCCTCGCCCCGACACGGGCGCGAACCAGGGACCCTCTGCACACATCAACAGTCACCCATGAAGCGTCGTTACCCATCGCTCCACAAAAGCCGCGGCCCTTGCAAAGCAAGGGGCAACACTACTTAAGTCTCAGAGCAAGTGACGTAACTGATTGAAATGCTACTAGCGCGCACCCGCTAACTAGCTAGCCATTTCACATCCGTTACACATGTCTACATCCTGTTGAATAATGTATACATGTCTACATCCTGTTGAATAATGTGTACATGTCTACATCCTGTTGAATAATGTATACATGTCTACATCCTGTTGAATAATGTGTACATGTCTACATCCTGTTGAATAATGTGTACATGTCTACATACTGTTGAATAATGTCTACATCCTGTTGAATAATGTATACATGTCTACATCCTGTTGAATAATGTGTACATGTCTACATCCTGTTGAATAATGTATACATGTCTACATCCTGTTGAATAATGTATACATGTCTACATCCTGTTGAATAATGTGTACATGTCTACATCCTGTTGAATAATGTCTACATCCTGTTGAATAATGTATACATGTCTACATCCTGTTGAATAATGTCTACATCCTGTTGAATAATGTATACATGTCTACATCCTGTTGAATAATGTGTACATGTCTACATCCTGTTGAATAACGTCTACATCCTGTTGAATAATGTATACATGTCTACATCCTGTTGAATAATGTATACATGTCTATATCCTGTTGAATAATGTGTACATGTCTACATCCTGTTGAATAATGTATACATATCTACATCCTGATTGATTCAAGATTCAGAGAAATCAAACAGCCTGGACTCAGACATCAGATGAGAGATAGTTTGTGAATATGATTCATCAGCTCCACATGACACTTTTGAATTACACAGGGGATGAGGGTTGAATAGTGAGTGGTCCAGAGGGATTTTATTCATTGTAAGTAGTGAAAGTAGTGAATTTGTTATGAGTCGAAACAAAGAATAGGTTGTTCTAGAGATTACAATGAAGGAATTGAGGTAATATAGAGATTGGAATGAACACTCACACACACACAGGTGTATGTAAATGTTCATACATACACTCCAGCCAGGTCAACCATGATACAAGTCAGTTTTCGACGTCCATCCATTTCTGAGGACGACGGGAGCTGACGTGAAAACCGGCCACTAGGGCCAACAGTAAGTTTCAGTTATGCTAGTTTGTTGTGGATGAGGATGGTGGATGAGAGTAAGCATATGATTCTAAAGGTTGCATGTTATAAACCAGTGAGAGAAAGTTGTTTTTCATTCAGAGTTAATGCCTCAATTTAAGATTTCTAAGTTAATGCCAAAAACTTAACCTTAAAATGTCGATGTTTGCTACAACTTCGAAATTTGAGAAACATGGATGAACGTCTAATTCTGATATGAGACTGTGAGAGCTAGTTGCACACACGCACGCACACGCATACACACTCACACGCACATAGACCAGTTTGCCCTCACCTTGACAGAGAGGTCCTGTCATGTGTACGTGTATATGTGTGTGTTTGTCCATTTGTGTTCTCTCCCTCTGTCCTTCAGAGTCATTTCGATTCTGACCCTGTCCTCCCTTTGTTATTCTACTCAGAGAGACGGGGGGGTGACAGAAAAAAATGGAGGAGAGGTGAACAATAGTAGAAGAGGGAAAAAGACAGGTGACACTGAGGAAGAGAGAGATGGAGAGGGGAAATCATTTAAGAGAGGTGACACTGAGGAAGAGAGAGATGGAGAGAGAATATAATTTAAGTTAAAACTCCTCTCTTTTTGGGGCGTTCATCACCTACCAAAAAAAGAAGAGAGGAAGAGAGGTATCTTGAGTGTTGTGTGTAAAAACATTCTAGGGTGTTTCTCAATATGCACAACAGACGCGTACTCCGCCTCCACACACGTCAAAGCATCGATGAAAGCTTAAATTCAAAGTATGCACAGAAATATGACGCAACAACGTCAACAACACAAAATAGATGTAAATCCATAAGGGACATTATTTGGGCTGAGGCGAGAGATAATAAACTCACACTTTCACATCTCATATGCTGCCTGACTACAATATTTTATCTTGATACGTTAATACATTTACTGACCAAAAATATAAACGCAACATGCAACAATTTCAAATAATTTACTGATTAACTGTTCATGTAAGGAAATCAGTCAATTGAAATAAATAAATTTGGACGTAATGACTGGGAAAGGGCGCAGCCCTGGGTGAGCCTGGGAGGGCATAGGTCCACCCACTTGGGAGCAGCCAATCAGAATGAGTTTTTCCCCACAAAAGGGCTTTATTACAGACATAAATACTACTCAATTTCATTAGCTGTCTGGGTGGCTGGCCTCAGATGATCTCGCAGGTTAAGAAGCCTGATGTGGAGGTCCTGAGCTGGCGTGGTTACACGTGGTATGTGGTTGTGAGGCCGGTTGGACATACTGCCAAATTCTCTAAAACAATGTTTATAGTAGAGAAATTAACATTCTATGACAACATGCCAATTGCATGTTCCCTCAAAACTTGAGACACCTCATCTGTGGCATTGTGTTGTGTTGTACATTTTAGAGTAGACTTTTATTGTCCCCAGCACAAGGTGCACCTGTGTAATGAGCATGCTGTTTAATCAGCTTCTTGATATGCCACCCCTGTCAGGTGGATGGATTATCTTGGCAAATAATAAATTATTACTAATAGGGATGTACACAAATTTGTGCACAACAGTTGAGAGAAATATTATTTTTGTGCGTATGGAACATTTCAGGGATTTTTCATGTCAGCTCATGAAACATGGGACCAACACTTCATATATTGCGTTTCTTTTTTTGTTCAATAGATATTGTGTTAATTTTTGCATGTTTATCTGCCTACAATAACCACTGTAATGTGTGTAGATAGGGCTAACTGGCTAGCTACCTAGCCATGACGAATTGAATTGACAGCTAGCTGGTCACCTTGCACAACATTACTTTTAGGTATATTTTTGCCTATTAAACTAGCTTGCTAGCTAGATTGATTGAATAGTGTTGCAGGGCATAATTGTGCTGAGGTGACTGAGGCAAGCACATCTCTCGTCTCCCGACTCCCGCCCTGACACTTCCAAAAATTAAATCTGAAGGACAGGATGGCGACCAGGATGGCGACCATTTGATAATATCAGCAAACCACAACTGATCAACTGTAGTCATTGAGAAGACCCACAAGAGACACCTACACTGACTGACAGAGACACCTACACTGACAGACAGAGACACCTACACTGACAGACAGAGACACCTACACTGACAGACAGAGACACCTACACTGACAGACAGAGACAACTACACTGATTGATATCCTCCTAGTCGTCTAGCTGCCCTCCTCTGGATGGATATCCTCCTAGTCGTCTAGCTGCCCTCCTCCGGATGGATATCCTCCTAATCGTCTAGCTGCCCTCCTCCGGTTGGATATCCTCCTAGTTGTCGAGCTGCCCTCCTACTGATGGATATCCTCCTAGTCATCTAGCTGCCCTCCTCTGGATGGATATCCTCCTAGTCGTCTAGCTGCCCTCCTCTGGATGGATATCCTCCTAGTCGTCTAGCTGCCCTCCTCCGGTTGGATATCCTCCTAGTCGTCTAGCTGCCCTCCTCCGGATGGATATCCTCCTAGTCGTCTAGCTGCCCTCCTCCGGATGGATAGCCTCCTAGTTGTCTAGCTGCCCTCCTCCGGTTGGATATCCTCCTAGTTGTCGAGCTGACCTCCTACTGATGGATATCCTCCTAGTTGTCGAGCTGACCTCCTACTGATGGATATCCTCCTAGTTGTCGAGCTGCCCTCCACCAGGTGGATATCCTCCTAGTCGTCTAGCTGCCCTCCTCTGGATGGATATCCTCCTAGTCGTCTAGCTGCCCTCCTCCGGATGGATATCCTCCTAGTCATCTAGCTGCCCTCCTCTGGATGGATATCCTCCTAGTCGTCTAGCTGCCCTCCTCTGGATGGATATCCTCCTAGTCGTCTAGCTGCCCTCCTCTGGATGGATATCCTCCTAGTCGTCTAGCTGCCCTCCTCCGGATGGATATCCTCCTAGTCGTCTAGCTGCCCTCCACCAGATGGATATCCTCCTAGTCGTCTAGCTGCCCTCCTCCGTTTGGATATCCTCCTAGTCGTCTAGCTGCCCTCCTCCGGATGGATATCCTCCTAGTCCATCTAGTTGCCCTCCTCTGGATGGATATCCTCCTAGTCATCTAGCTGCCCTCCTCTGGATGGATATCCTCCTAGTCGTCTAGCTGCCCTCCTCTGGATGGATATCCTCCTAGTCGTCTAGCTGCCCTCCTCTGGATGGATATCCTCCTAGTCGTCTAGCTGCCCTCCTCTGGATGGATATTATCCTAGTCCTCTAGCTGCCCTCCTCTGGATGGATATCCTCCTAGTCGTCTAGCTGCCCTCCTCTGGATGGATATCCTCCTAGTTGTCTAGCTGCCCTCCTCCAGATGGTTATCCTCCTAGTCGTCTAGCTGCCCTCCTCTGGATGGATATCCTCCTAGTCGTCTAGCTGCCCTCCTCTGGATGGATATCCTCCTAGTCGTCTAGCTGCCCTCCTCCAGATGGTTATCCTACTAGTCGTCTAGCTGCCCTCCTCTGGATGGATATCCTCCTAGCCATCTAGCTGCCCTCCTCCGGATGGATTTCCTCCTAGTCATCTAGCTGCCCTCCTCCAGTTGGATATCTTCCTAGTCGTCTAGCTGCCCTCCTCCGGATGGATATCCTCCTAGTCGTCTAGCTGCCCTCCTCTGGATGGATATCCTCCTAGTCGTCTAGCTGCCCTCCTCTGGATGGATATCCTCCTAGCCGTCTAGCTGCCCTCCTCTGGATGGATATCCTCCTAGTCATCTAGCTGCCCTCCTCTGGATGGATATCCTCCTAGCCGTCTAGCTGCCCTCCTCTGGATGGATATCCTCCTAGTCGTCTAGCTGCCCTCCTCTGGATGGATATCCTCCTAGTCGTCTAGCTGCCCTCCTCTGGATGGATATCCTCCTAGCTGTCTAGCTGCCCTCCTCTGGATGGATATCCTCCTAGTCGTCTAGCTGCTCTCCTACTGATGGATATCCTCCCAGTCATCTAGCTGCTCTCCTCTGGATGGATATCCTCCTAGTTGTCGAGCTGCCCTCCTCTGGATGGATATCCTCCTAGTCGTCTAGCTGCCCTCCTCTGGATGGATATCCTCCTAGTCGTCTAGCTGCCCTCCTCTGGATGGATATCCTCCTAGTCGTCTAGCTGCCCTCCTCTGGATGGATATCCTCCTAGCCGTCTAGCTGCCCTCCTCTGGATGGATATCCTCCTAGCTGTCTAGCTGCCCTCCTCTGGATGGATATCCTCCTAGTCGTCTAGCTGCTCTCCTACTGATTGATATCCTCCTAGTCGTCTAGCTGCCCTCCTCTGGATGGATATCCTCCTAGTCATCTAGCTGCTCTCCTACTGATTGATATCCTCCTAGTCGTCTAGCTGCCCTCCTAATGGATATCCTCCTAGTTGACTAGCTGCCCTCCTAATGGATATCCTCCTAGTCGTCTAGCTGCCCTCCTCTGGATGGATATCCTCCTAGTCGTCTAGCTGCTCTCCTACTGATTGATATCCTCCTAGTCGTCTAGCTGCCCTCCTAATGGATATCCTCCTAGTTGACTAGCTGCCCTCCTAATGGATATCCTCCTAGCTGTCTAGCTGCCCTCCTCTGGATGGATATCCTCCTAGTTGTCTAGCTGCTCTCCTACTGATGGATATCCTCCCAGTCGTCTAGCTGCTCTCCTCTGGATGGATATCCTCCTAGTTGTCTAGCTGCTCTCCTCTGGATGGATATCCTCCTAGTCGTCTAGCTGCCCTCCTCTGGATGGATATCCTCCTAGTTGTCTAGCTGCCCTCCTCTGGATGGATATCCTCCTAGCCGTCTAGCTGCCCTCCTCTGGATGGATATCCTCCTAGTTGTCTAGCTGCCCTCCTCTGGATGGATATCCTCCTAGCCGTCTAGCTGCCCTCCTCTGGATGGATATCCTCCTAGTTGTCTAGCTGCCCTCCTCTGGATGGATATCCTCCTAGCCGTCTAGCTGCCCTCCTCTGGATGGATATCCTCCTAGTTGTCTAGCTGCCCTCCTCTGGATGGATATCCTCCTAGCCGTCTAGCTGCCCTCCTCTGGATGGATATCCTCCTAGCCGTCTAGCTGCCCTCCTCTGGATGGATATCCTCCTAGCTGTCTAGCTGCCCTCCTCTGGATGGATATCCTCCTAGTCGTCTAGCTGCTCTCCTACTGATTGATATCCTCCTAGTCGTCTAGCTGCCCTCCTCTGGATGGATATCCTCCTAGTCATCTAGCTGCTCTCCTACTGATTGATATCCTCCTAGTCGTCTAGCTGCCCTCTTCTGGATGGATATCCTCCTAGCCGTCTAGCTGCCCTCTTCTGGATGGATATCCTCCTAGTCGTCTAGCTGCCCTCCTCTGGATGGATATCCTCCTAGCTGTCTAGCTGCCCTCCTCTGGATGGATATCCTCCTAGTCGACTAGCTGCTCTCCCACTGATGGATATCCTCCTAGTCGTCTAGCTGCTCTCCTACTGATTGATATCCTCCTAGTCGTCTAGCTGCCCTCCTCTGGATGGATATCCTCCCAGTCGTCTAGCTGCTCTCCTCTGGATGGATATCCTCCTAGTTGTCGAGCTGCCCTCCTCTGGATGGATATCCTCCTAGTCGTCTAGCTGCCCTCCTCTGGATGGATATCCTCCTAGTCGTCTAGCTGCTCTCCTACTGATTGATATCCTCCTAGTCGTCTAGCTGCCCTCCTCTGGATGGATATCCTCCTAGTCGTCTAGCTGCCCTCCTCTGGATGGATATCCTCCTAGCCGTCTAGCTGCCCTCCTCTGGATGGATATTCTCCTAGTCGTCTAGCTGCCCTCCTCTGGATGGATATCCTCCTAGTCGTCTAGCTGCCCTCCTCTGGATGGATATCCTCCTAGCTGTCTAGCTGCCCTCCTCTGGATGGATATCCTCCTAGTCGTCTAGCTGCTCTCCTACTGATTGATATCCTCCTAGTCGTCTAGCTGCCCTCCTAATGGATATCCTCCTAGCCGTCTAGCTGCCCTCCTCCGGTTGGATATCCTCCTAGTCGTCTAGCTGCCCTCCTCTGGATGGATATCCTCCTAGTCGTCTAGCTGCCCTCCTCTGGATGGATATCCTCCTAGTTGACTAGTCGACTCTCAGTATGGGAGAGTAGCTGACTCTCAGTATGGGAGAGTAGCTGACTCTCAGTATGGGAGAGTAGTCGACTCTCAGTATGGGAGAGTAGCTGACTCTCAGTATGGGAGAGTAGCTGACTCTCAGTATGGGAGAGTAGCTGACTCTCAGTATGGGAGAGTAGTCGACTCTCAGTATGGGAGAGTAGTCGACTCTCAGTATGGGAGAGTAGTCGACTCTCAGTATGGGAGTGTGGAACATGGTAGTATGCATATTGAGAAACACTCCTATTATTGGGTCCATGTGGGAGTGAGAGGCGGGGAGGGAGGGAGCGGGTGAGGAAGGGAAGGAGCAGGGGAGGAAGGGGAGAGAGGGAGGATGAGAGGAGAGTGATATTAACAGATGGCAACCAGTGAACAATGGAGAGATAGATGGAATATAGTTGGAGGTTAAGGAGAGAGAGGAAAGAGAAAGAGAGGGATAGCGTATGGAAAGGGGGAGTTAGGATTAGATGAATGGAGGGGAAAGAGGAGATGGTAGAGTTGTCAGAAGAAAGGTGGTTTTCTATTTTTAAATATCTTTTTCTGGGAGTCCCTATATTTTGTTCATCCATCCTTCATTGTGACATATACCCCCTACTCAGAGAGAGAAAGAGTAGTTGGGCTCGGGGGGGTGTTTGGTTGGCATGTCCTCTCTCTCTCTCTCAATCTCTCTCTCTCTCTCTATCTCTCTCTATCTCCCTCTCTCTCTCTCTCTCTCTCTCTCTCTCTCTCAATTTTCATTTCAAATTAATTTATCGGCATGATGTAACAATGTATATAAGTGTACTTTGGAAGTTGAATGATACATTACCAACATTCTCATCATAAAGAAATGATCAAGATACAGTAGTCAACGCAATAGAACAATTGGTAACTCTCTCTTTCTCTCTTTCTCTCTCTCTTTCTCTATCTGTCAAATGAGTGTAGTATCGTTGGCAGCAAGTCCTTGGTGTGTAGCACATGAGTCAGGAGTACCATTATCTTCTACAGTACAGTCTGGCGGACTGTCTCTCTGTCTCTCTGTCCGCCTGTCTATCTGTCTGTCTCTCTGTCTAGCTGAATGTCCTCACACACAGTTAAGGCCACAGGACTGTGAATGTGCCGTGAAAAATGCACCAAAAAAAACACAGTCAGTCAGTCTTTTTTAGACCTGCACACAAACAGTCAGTCAGTCTTTCTTAGACCTGCACACAAACAGTCAGTCAGTCTTTCTTAGACCTGCACACAAACAGTCAGTCAGTCTTTCTTAGACCTGCACACAAACAGTCAGTCAGTCAGTCTTTCTTAGACCTGCACACAAACAGTCAGTCAGTCTTTCTTAGACCTGCACACAAACAGTCAGTCAGTCTTTCTTAGACCTGCACACAAACAGTCAGTCAGTCTTTCTTAGACCTGCACACAAACAGTCAGTCAGTCTTTCTTAGACCTGCACACAAACAGTCAGTCAGTCAGTCTTTCTTAGACCTGCACACAAACAGTCAGTCAGTCTTTCTTAGACCTGCACACAAACAGTCAGTCAGTCTTTCTTAGACCTGCACACAAACAGTCAGTCAGTCTTTCTTAGTCCTGCACACAAACAGTCAGTCAGTCTTTCTTAGACCTGCACACAAACCGTCAGTCAGTCTTTCTTAGACCTGCACACAGGCGTTTTGCGATCATGCCGTCTCTTGTCACAAACAATTATTTTGTCCACTGGTTATGTAGTATTGATCTGAGTGAGATAAGCAGTGTAATTTATTCAGTTTGAACAGAGAGGCAGCTTTCATGATGGCCTTCTACCCACCCGCTCTACCAGATATGTACAGGCCCGGGAGAAAGAGAGTGTGTGTGTGTGTGTGTGCATACGTGTGTACACACATGCATGATGCGTGTGTGTGTGTGTGTGTGTGTGTGTGTGTGTGTGTGTGTGTGTGTGTGTGTGTGTGTGTGTGTGTGTGTGTGTGTGTGTGTGTGTGTGTGTGTGTGTGTGTGTGTGTGTGTGTGTGTGTGTGTGTGTGTGTGTGTGCGTGTGTATTTGAGACATATCCAGGCCTGGTGTAAATCGATACCATGTTAATGTGATGGCTGCTTCCAGGAAAAATGCACCACACATTCTGTCTTCATACAGTGAGTGTGATGTGCTTGTGTGTGTGTGTGTGTGTGTGTGTGTGTGTGTGTGTGTGTGTGTGTGTGTGTGTGTGTGTGTGTGTGTGTGTGTGTGTGTGTGTGTGTGTGTGTGTGTGTGTGTGTGTGTGTGTGTGTGTGTGTGTGTGTCATTGTGTCTGATTGAATTCCCAAGAGATTAATTTATCATCTTTAAGGGGCAGAACAGAGAAAAGTACAACCCTATCAATCCTGGTGTTTCTCTGAACTCTCCCTGTACTCTGTCTGTCTGACTGTCTGTCTGTCTGTCTGTCTGACTGTCTGTCTCTCTGTCTGTCTGTCTGTCTGTCTGTCTGTCTGTCTGTCTGTCTGTCTGTCTGTCTGACTTACTTTTGGTTTCTGTCTCTGTTCTGTCTGGTTGTGTTGGGTCTCTGTTCTGTCTGGTTGTGTTGGGTCTCTGTTCTGTCTGGTTGTGTTGGGTCTCTGTTCTGTCTGGTTGTGTTGGGTCTCTGTTCTGTCTGGTTGTGTTGGGTCTCTGTTCTGTCTGGTTGTGTTGGGTCTCTGTTCTGTCTGGTTGTGTTGGGTCTCTGTTCTGTCTGGTTGTGTTGGGTCTCTGTTCTGTCTGGTTGTGTTGGGTCTCTGTTCTGTCTGGTTGTGTTGGGTCTCTGTTCTGTCTGGTTGTGTTGGGTCTCTGTTCTGTCTGGTTGTGTTGGGTCTCTGTTCTGTCTGGTTGTGTTGGGTCTCTGTTCTGTCTATTTTCACATGTTAAAAACTATAACGTGAAAATCGTATATGCACATTCATATGTAAAAACAATCCCATGTAAAATCACATTTTTAGTTTTACATGTAAGAAACATTCACGTGTAATTACAAGTTCACATGTGGCTGTGAAATTGTGTTATTCTCCTCACTAGGTGGCGTTAACATGGTGCAGTAGTGATGTTTCCGCATATGTAATTATACATTCTGTAATGCCATTCTGGGGAAAAAAGGGACTTAGCCAACCTAAGTATAATAATGAAAGTGTGTTAAAAATGATTATTTGATGTATATTGTTTCTGAAACATGGATTCTGAGTGATTCTGCTGCAGATGCCTCTCTTCTTCATACGCTGGTCAGTGACTGTTGAAAGAAGCCCAGTGTAAAGAACAGAAGCTAGTGCTCCGTGTCTCCTTATTTTTCCTGTTTTACATGTTCAAATTAGCTCTGTCACAGTTAATCAGTTAACTCAAGTTAGCCTTTGGTCATTTTCTTGTAATGACTTTTGTATAAAAAATACTTAAATTACAGATCAATTTGAATAAATTATGAATTTGCGATTAATCGGGATTGATTATAGCTAATCCTATGAAAAACTCAAGTAAATGTTTTAGTTGTTTGACAGCCCTAGTTGCCATTAAAATGTGAAGATGGACGTGAAAGTGTAGCGGACAAGAGTCGTTCATGGTTGCTCATGGTCACATGATGAGGTAGCCCCGCCTTTGACTTCAGAATGAGTATTGGCACACTAGGTGTTATGGTCAGGACGTTGGCTCCTCCCATGGGAGACCCAGGTAGTTTTGTAAGGTTTTTGTCAGTGTCTGTGTCTGTCATTCGTTTTTATCTAGGCCCCTGTCTATCTTTCTGGGCACTCTGGCTTTGGCCTGGCGCTTTCCTGCTCTGTCTGTCTGTCTGTCTGTCTGTCTGTCTGTCTGGCTGGCTGGCTGGCTGGCTGGCTGTGTAGTTTGTCGTTTCTGTCTCTTTTTGTATGTGTCTATGTGTCTCTTTCTGTTAGTGTCCATCTTTCTTTTTCTGTCTGTATCTGTCAGTCTGTGTGTTTGTCTCTCTCTCATCTTTCTCTGTCTCCTCTGTCTTTTTCTTTAAGTGTGTGTGTGTGTGTGTGTGTGTGTGTGTGTGTGTGTGTGTGTGTGTGTGTGTGTGTGTGTGTGTGTGTGTGTGTGTGTGTGTGTGTGTGTGTGTGTGTGTGTGTGCGTGTGTGTGTGTGCGTCCATGGGACAGGGAGTTTAACCTATTCACTGCAGTCCTGTAGGGATTGATGTTAACCTATGCACACACACGCACACACACACACACACACAGGCATACAGTACGCACACACGTGTCAGAGTGTCATTAGTTCATAGCTCATTAGGGTTAGGTGATAAATGACTCTGTAGTAGAGGTGTCAACCCCCCATCTCTCTCTCCTCACCAGCTGTCCTTATCTCCCTCGTTCTCTCTCCTCTATCTCTCCTCACCAGCTGTCCTTATCTCCCTCTTTCTCTCTCCTCTCTCTCTCTCCTCACCAGCTGTCCTTATCTCCCTCTTTCTCTCTCCTCTCTCTCTCTCCTCACCAGCTGTCCTTATCTCCCTCTTTCTCTCTCCTCTCTCTCTCTCCTCACCAGCTGTACTTATCTCTCACTTTCTCTCTCCTCTCTCTCTCCTCACCAGCTGTCCTTATCTCCCTCTTTCTGTCTCCTCCTCTCTCTCTCTCCTCACCAGCTGTCCTTATCTCCCTCTTTCTATCTCCTCCTCTCTCTCTCTCCTTACCAGCTGTCATTTTCTCTCTCCCCCTCTCTCTCTCTCCTCACCAGCTGTCCTTATCTCCCTCTTTCTGTCTCCTCCTCTCTCTCTCTCATCACCAGCTGTCCTTATCTCTCTCTCTCCTCACCAGCTGTCCTCCTCTCTCTCTCTCCTCACCAGCTGTCCTTATCTCCCTCTTTCTGTCTCCTCCTCTCTCTCTCTCTCATCACCAGCTGTCCTTATCTCTCTCTCTCCTCACCAGCTGTCCTCCTCTCTCTCTCCTCACCAGCTGTCCTTATCTGCCTCTTTCTGTCTCCTCCTCTCTCTCTCTCCTTACCAGCTGTCCTTTTCTCTCTCCCCCTCTCTCTCTCCTCACCAGCTGTCCTTATCTCACTCTTTCTGTCTCCTCCTCTCTCTCTCTCATCACCAGCTGTCCTTATCTCTCTCTCTCCTCACCAGCTGTCCTCCTCTCTCTCTCTCCTCACCAGCTGTCCTTATCTCCCTCTTTCTGTCTCATTTGGCTTGATTCCCTCTGTCCTCTAATCCCTTGTCTATCTCTCGTTCAATATTCCTTGTCCTTTCCGGCCATCTCTCTCCTGTCGCTGGGGAAGAAGGGAAGAGAGGGAATGAGGGAAAGCGAGGGAGATGGAGAAGGGGAGAGAAGGAAGGGTGGAAGAGAAGTAACTGTAGGTGCACGGTGGTTAGAACATGGTCATTTGTCATGTGTTGAAGGCTTAAGACTAGTTAACCTTTTCAGCCCATTCCCACGAGACACAGGAGGGAGAAAATCCCAGCTAACACACACACACACAAGGCCAGGCAGGCATGTAGAAGTGGTATGTGTCATTGGGGTGATACAGAGGGTTACAGCTAGCCAGTAATACAGGTAGAGATGGAGAGAGAGAGTGGTAAGAGCCAAAAAGCAGGGAGAGAGATAGGTGGTGAGAGAGAGTAGGAGAAATGAGAAAGAGAGAGAAAGAAAGGAAGTTGAGTGAGGGGGAGAGGCACTCTGTCCTCTCTAGTGAAGTGATTTTACACTTATCTCCAACCATTATGCTGTCCCACAGTCAGATCTTCTACTTCCTCTTCCTCTTTTCTCTACGTTCTCTCACTAGCTGAACTTTGTATTCGCTCCTTCTACTCTTTCCGACATCAGACTGTACGTTCCTACACCAGACTGATGTGTCACTACCCGCTTGTGCCTGTGCATGTGTACATGACTGAGTACTACAAGGTGTTGTCAAGAAAAGCAATTTGTTAGTGTGTCAGATGGTTTCTTTATCATGATGAATAGTGGCAGGACCCTATAGAAAACTGAGCACCCTCTCCTCTCCTCTCCTCTCCTCTCCTCTCCTCTCCTCTCCTCTCCTCTCCTCTCCTCTCCTCTCCTCTCGTCTCCTCTCGTCTCCTCTCGTCTCCTCTCCTCTCCTCCTCTCCTCTCCTCTCCTGTGGTAGCCATGCTGGTTAAGTGTGCCTTGAATTCTAAATAAATCACAGACAGCATCACCAGCAAAGCACCCCAGACCATCACACCTCTATGCTTCATGGTGGGAACCACACATGCGAAGATCATCTGTTCACTTACCCTGCATCTCACAAAGACCAAAAATCTCAAATTTGGACTCAGCAGTCCAACGCTCGTGTTTCTTGGCCCAAACAAGTCTCTTATTCTTATTGGTGTCCTTTAGTAGTAGTTTCTTTCCAGCAATTCAACCATGAAGGCCTGATTCACATAGTCTCCTCTGAACACTTGATGTTGAGATGTGTCTGTTACTTGAACTCTGTGAAGCATTTATTTGGGCTGCAATTTCTGAGGCTGGTAACTCTAATGAACTTATCCTCTGCAGCAGAGGTAACTCTGGGTCTTCCTTTCCTGTGGCGGTCCTCATGAGAGCCAGTTTCATCATAGTGCTTGATGGTTTTTGCGACTGCACTAGAAGAAAATGTGAAAGTTTCTAAAATGTTCCGTATTGACTGATCTTCATGTCTTAAAGTAATGATGGACTGTCATTTCTCTTTGCTTATTTGAGCTGTTGTTACCATAATATGGACTTTGTTTTTTTACCAACTAAGCCTGTCTTCTGTATACCAACCCTACCTTGTCACAACACAACTGATTGTCTCAAACACACGAAGAAGGAAATAAATTCCACAAATTAACTTTTAACAAGGCACACCTGTTAATTGAAATGGATTCCAGGTAACTACCTCATGAAGCTGGATGAGAAAATGGCAAGAGAGTGCAAAGCTGTAATCAAGGCGAAGGGTGGCTACTTTGAAGAATCTCAACTATAAAATATATTTTGATGTGTAACTTCACTTGGGTAGGGGGCAGCATTTGGGAATTTTGGATGAAAAGCGTGCCCAAATTAAACTGCCTGCTACTTAGCCATAAAATCTAGAATATGCATATAATTAGTATATTTGGATAGAAAACACTCTGAAGTTTCTAAAACTGTTTGAATGAGGTCTGTGAGTATAACGGGAACTCATATGGCAGCACTAACCCGAGAAAAGATCCAACCAGGAAGTGGGAAATCTGAGGTTTGTTGTTTTTCAACTCTTTGCCTATCGAATACACACTGTCTATGGGGTCATATCACTTCCTAAAGCTTCTACTAGATGTCATCAGTCTTTAGAACCTTGTTTGAGGCTTCTACTGTGAAGTGGGGGCGAATGAGAAGGGATTGAGTCAGAGGTCTGCCAGAGAGGCATGAGCTGACCACGTGAAAGTGCAGGGAGCCAAATTCAAATCAACAAAAATCTCATAATTAAAATTCCTCAGACATACAAGTATTTTACACGATTTTAAAGATAAACTTGTTGTTAATCCCACCACAGTGTGCGATTTCAAAAAGCTTTACGACGAAAGCACAACATATCATTATGTTAGGTCAGTACCTAGTCACAGAAAAACACAGCCATTTTTTCAGCCAAAGAGAGGACTCACAAAAAGCAGAAATAAAGATAAAATGAATCACTAACCTTTGATGATCTTCATCAGATGACACTCATAGGACTTCATGTTACACATTACATGTATGTTTTGTTCGATAAAGTTCATATTTATATCCAAAAATCTCAGTTTACATTGGCGCGTTATGTTCAGTAATGTTTTGCCTCCAAAACATCCAGTGATTTTGCAGAGAGCCACATCAATTTACAGAAATACTCATAATAAACATTGATAAAGGATACAAGTATTACATATGGAACTTTAGATAAACCTCTCCTTAATGCAACCGCTGTGTCAGATTTCAAAAAATCTTTACGGAAAAAGCACACCATGCTATAATCTGAGTACAGCGCTCAGAACCCAAACAAGCCATGAAGATATCCGTCATGTTGTGGAGTCAACAGATGTCAGAATAGCATTATAAATATTCACTTACCTTTGATGATCTTCATCAGAATGCACTCCCAGGAATCCCAGTTTCACAAAAAATGTTTGATTTGTTCCATAAAGTCCATCATTTATGTCCAAATACCTCCGTTTTGTTCGCGCGTTCAGTACACAATTCAAACTCACGACGCGCGGGCAAGTCCATGCGAAAGTTCAGACGAAAAGTCATATTACAGTTCGTAGAAACATGTCAAACGAAGTATAGAATCAATCTTTAGGATGTTTTTATCATAAATCTTCAATAATGTTCCAACCGGAGAATTCCTTTGTCTTCAGAAATGCAATGGAACGCAAGCTAAATCTCTCACGTGAAAGCGCGTGGTCAGCTCATGGCACTCTGCCAGACCCATGACTCAAAGAGCCCTAATTCCCTCCTCCTTCACAGTAGAAGCATCAAACAAGGTTCTAAAGACTGTTGACATCTAGTGGAAGCCTTAGGAAGTGCAATATGACCAATATCCCACTGTATATTCGATAGGCTATGAGTGGAAAAACTAAAAACCTCAGATTTCCCACTTCCTGGTTGGATTTTTTCTCAGGTTTTTGCCTGCCATATGAGTTTTGTTATACTCACATACATCATTCAAACAGTTTTAGAAACTTCAGAGTGTTTTCTATCAAAATCTACTAATAATATGCATATATTAGCAACTGGGCCTGAGTAGCAGGCAATTTACTCTGGGCACCTTATTCATCCAAGCTACTCAATACTGCCCCCAGCCATAAGAAGTTAATGCAGAAAACGTAGTAATTACCTACAAAGACCATAATGCATTATGCATCTACTTGTCCGGTCTGTGTGGGACAGACACGGAGAGGGAGAGAAGAGACAAGAACACATGATGGAGAGGGATAGAGAGCATTTGCTTTGTGAGGTATCTCTACCTGAAAATACATGTTCTAAGAAGTGATTGATAGCTGCTGTTCAGCAGTAATAAAAGTATGCCTTATTTACTTTGAAGACCTACTAAAATAGTGTCAGACAGCGTAGGCAGCTGTATAGAGACGGGATGATGACTTGGAATTAAATAATGAAGTCATCAAATAAAACAAATGTCATATACACAACATCTGAAATATTTTATTAAAGGAATCAAATCAAATCAAATGGTATTTGTCACATGTGCCGAATACAACAGGTGTAGACCTTACCGTGAAATGCTTGCTTACAAGCCCTTAAACAATAATGCAGTTCAGGAAATAGAGTTAAGAAAATATTTACTAAATAAACTAAGATAAAAAAATATATAATTACACAATAAAATAACAATAACGCTATATACAGGGGTACCGGTACCGAGTCAGTGTGCGGGGGTACGGGTTAGTTGAGGTAATTTGTACATGTAGGTAGGGGTGAAGTGACTATGCATAGATAATAAACAGCGAGTAGCAGCAGTTTAAAACCAATGGGGGGGGGTGTTAATGTAAAAATAGTCCGGGTGGCCGTTTGATTAATTGTTCAGCAGTCTTATGGCTTGGCGGTAGAAGCTGTTAAGTAGACTGTTGGACCTAGGCTTAGCGCTCCGGTACCGCTTGCCGTGCGGTAGCAGAGAGAATAGTCTATGACTTGGGTGACTGGAGTCTTTGGGCCTTCCTCTGACACCGCCTAGTATATGGATGGCAGGAAGCTTGGCCCCAGTGATGTACTGGGCCGTACGCACAACCCTCTGTAGCGCCTTACGGTCGGACACCGAGCAGTTGCCATACCAGGCTGTGAAGCAACTGGTCAGGATGCTCTCGATGGTGCAGCTGTAGAGCCTTTTGAGGATCTGGGGACCCATGCCAAATCTCTTCAGTCACCTGTGGGGGAATAAGCGTTGTTTGCCCTCTTCACGACTGTCTTGGTGTGTTTGGACCATGATAGTTTGTTGGTGATGTGGACACCAAGGAACTTGAAACTCTCGACCCGCTCCACTTCAGCCCCGTTAAAGGGGGTGTGTTTGGCCCTCCTTTTCCTGTAGTCCACAATCATCTCCTTTGTCTTGATCACGTTGAGGGAGAGGTTGTTATCCTGGTACCACACTGCCAGGTCTCTGACCTCCTCCCTATAAGTTGTAATGAGGCCAAGTAATGTGAATGAATGATGGTTAATAAGTGATCAGCATTAATGGACATCACTACCATCATGGGACTTGTATGAATAGTTTTATTCTGTGTTACAACATTCAACCCACAAAATGCGTATGTGTGTATTTACTGTAAAGAAAATATAGAAAAATCAACCCCCCTTCCCAAAATATATCTAACCATGCCAAACCAACCTCCAAAATAAATCTAACCATACCAAACCAACCTTTAAAATAAATCTAACCATGCCAAACCAACCTCCAAAATAAATCTAACCATACCAAACCAACCTCCAAAATAAATCTAACCATGCCAAACCAACCTCCAAAATAAATCTAACCATGCCAAACTAACCTCCAAAATAAATCTGACCATACCAAACCAACCTCCAAAATAAACCTAACCATGCCAAACCAACCTCCAAAATAAATCTAACCATGCCAAACCAACCTCCAAAATAAATCTAACCATGCCAAACTAACCTCCAAAATAAATCTAACCATGCCAAACTAACCTCCAAAAGCGCTAATCTCTCAGCACTAGGAGGCTCATGGTTCTCACCCCCTTCCATATACATATACAGTAAACATGACAACTTCCAGAGCAACCTCATGGTGGGTATTGGGAAATTAGAGTATCATGTAGTAGCCTAAACCTATCGATGTCACATTGAACTGGGTGAATAGAATCTGAATGACAGTCATCCAACATGCTTTATTAGAAATAAGGCCTTGCTCATTAAAAAACATCTTATACTGCACCAACCGTCGCTGCACCACACCTTACAGATCTAAATCTGCTGTAAACCATGATATCACACTCACGTGCACACACACACACACACACACACACAGACTCACACACACACACACACACACACACACACACACACACACACACACACACACACACACACACACAGACTCACACGCACACACACACACACTCACACCGTCTGTCTGTTAGCTGGTGACGTGTTCTCCTGCACTCTGCCCTCTACTGGACACAGAGAGAGGTGCAGCCACCTGGCACCTGTAGTACAGGACAAAGGAGCAAGAGGACAGTCTCCTATCAACCACTGTCCATTGGAAATAAAGTGTTCATTGAATTGATTTGTACAGAGAGGTGTGGTCTGTAGGTGGTAAAACGGAGGGACTAGTATGTTTCTATTTAAAGTGGTAGCTCCTGCATCAAGCCTTCTGCCTGCCTGGGTTCCCTCTACAGTATGTTACTCTATGAGCTGCTGATCCAGACTCACTCTATGAGCTGTGGATCCAGACTCTCTATGAGCTGTGGATCCAGACTCTCTATGAGCTGTGGATCCAGACTCTCTCTATGAGCTGTGGATCCAGACTCTCTATGAGCTGTGGATCCAGACTCTCTCTATGAGCTGTGGATCCAGACTCTCTATGAGCTGTGGATCCAGACTCTCTCTATGAGCTGTGCATCCAGACTCTCTATGAGCTGTGCATCCAGACTCTCTCTATGAGCTGTGGATCCAGACTCTCTCTATGAGCTGTGCATCCAGACTCTCTCTATGAGCTGTGGATCCAGACTCTCTCTATGAGCTGTGCATCCAGACTCTCTCTATGAGCTGTGCATCCAGACTCTCTCTATGAGCTGTGGATCCAGACTCTCTATGAGCTGTGGATCCAGACTCTCTCTATGAGCTGTGGATCCAGACTCTCTCTATGAGCTGTGGATCCAGACTCTCTCTATGAGCTGTGCATCCAGACTCTCTCTATGAGCTGGGGATCCAGACTCTCTATGAGCTGTGGATCCAGACTCTCTATGAGCTGTGGATCCAGACCCCCTCATGAGCTGTGGATCCAGACTCTCTATGTGCTGTGGATCCAGACTCTCTATGAGCTGCTGATCCAGACTCTCTATGAGCTGTGGATCCAGACTCTCTATGAGCTGCTGATCCAGACTCTCTATGAGCTGCTGATCCAGACTCTCTATGAGCTGTGGATCCAGACTCTCTATGAGCTGTCTGTCTGACTGCTAGATAGCCGCAGTGTCCTCTGCCCTCCCTCTCTCTTTCCTCTCTCATCCCTCATGTTATCCCTCTCTCCGTTTTCCTCCTGGACCCTCTTTTCTCTTCCTCCTTTCTTTCGCTCTCCCTCTCTTTGCTCCACCCTCCCTCTCTCTCCTTTTCTGTTTTCCTCTCATCCATCCCTCCTTCTCTCATTTCCAGCTCTCCTCTCATCCCTCAATCTCTCTCTCTCCTTTCTATCTCATCTGTCTTTGATGAACACACTTTGTCACATTCCAATGATTTGCCCCTCTGTTTTGCTCTTTCGCTCTCTCTCTTTTCCCGTTCACCCACCCCTTTTTGTTGTCTTTCTTTCTCTTTCCCTCACACATTCTCTCTCCCCACCCTCATTCTCTCTTGTATGCAGTCTCTTGCTCACTTGCCCCCCCTCCTCTCTTTCTCTCCCTCTCTCTGCGACGCTAGCGAAGTCTGCTACCAGTCTCAGCCATGTGCACACAGAGGATGAAGCTCCCTCTCTCCATCTCTTCTCCTAGGAGAGATTGAATGGTTCTCTTTCTTTGCCTCAACGTCCATCCATCCATCCATGTCATTCCTCTCAGAGTAGGACTGAGAAAAGGAGGGAGAAAATGAAACAAGGGAATAGAGGAGGATATAAAGAGAAGAGGAGCGGAGGAGTGTAGCAGAGAGAGAGAGAGAGATCTCTCCCCCTGATCTAAGGGCTTGCAGGCAGCGGAGGGCTGACTAGCCCAGGTTGCGTGTGTGTGAGATCAGGGGTGTGTGAGTGTGTGTCGGATATCTACTCTCGCGCTCCGCTGGTGGATTGTGTTTAATGGAAAAGGAGGGAGATTAAAAGGACAAGAGGGGAGGAGAAGTCAGGACTGAGAAGAGAAGAGGAAAGACTGGTGAGGACTAAATATTAGAGAAGAGGAGAGAAGTGGAGGAGAGGAGAGGAGGAGAGAAGTGGAGGAGAGGAGGAGAGACGGAGAGGAGAGGAGGGTGGAGAGGAGGAGAGGAGTGTGGAGAGGAGGAGAGAAGCGGAGAAGAGGAGGAGAGAAGGATAAAGGATAGACAGATCTGCAGAGGAATGATGCATCACTCAGGCAACATCGGAAGGTCGAAGACCCTCTCTCACGCTCATGAGACAGGTAAGATCCTTGGTGCGTTCCCCTGGTGTTAGCGTACTGCAGCAATGCACGGATCTCTTGGCTGAGCCTGCCGGAGCGAATCCCTGGTCTCACAGTACCGCTCTGCTCTCTCTCTCACACACACGCACACGCACACACACATATACAAACACACACAGCCTAGGGGCTTTAAAACGTGAGACTCTCTCTCACGTACATTTAGCCCAGTGCGCTCTCCCCTGATGCTGTGTTTGAAGGACAGACTCCAGAGATGACCCCAGACATTGGAGATGAGATGTGCAGTATTGTGTAGGGTGATGTTGCTATGTTCTGTGTGTAAGGGGATGTTGCTATGTTCTGTGTGTAAGGGGATGTTGTTATGTTCTGTGTGTAAGGGGATGTTGTTATGTTCTGTGTGTAGGGGGAGTCTCTCTGTGTGTAGGGGGAGTCTCTCTGTGTGTAGGGGGAGTCTCTCTGTGTGTAGGGGGAGTCTCTCTGTGTGTAGGGGGAGTCTCTCTGTGTGTAGGGGATGTCTCTCTGTGTGTAGGGGGAGTCTCTGTGTGTAGGGGGAGTCTCTGTGTGTAGGGGGAGTCTCTGTGTGTAGTGGGAGTCTCTGTGTGTAGGGGGAGTCTCTCTGTGTGTAGGGGGAGTTTCTGTGTGTAGGGGGAGTCTCTCTGTGTGTAGGGGGAGTCTCTCTGTGTGTAGGGGGAGTCTCTCTGTGTGTAGGGGGAGTCTCTCTGTGTGTAGGGGGAGTCTCTCTGTGTGTAGGGGCAGTCTCTCTGTGTGTAGGGGGAGTCTCTGTGTGTGTAGGGGGAGTCTCTATGTGTGTAGGGGATGTCTCTCTGTGTGTAGGGGGATGTCTCTCTGTGTGTAGGGGGATGTCTCTCTGTGTGTAGGGGGATGTCTCTCTGTGTGTAGGGGGATGTCTCTCTGTGTGTAGGAGGAGTCTCTCTGTGTGTAGGGCGAGTCTCTCTATGTGTAGGGGGATGTCTCTCTGTGTGTAGGGGGATGTCTCTCTGTGTGTAGGGGGATGTCTCTCTGTGTGTAGGGGGATGTCTCTCTGTGTGTAGGGGGAGTCTCTCTGTGTGTAGGGGGAGTCTCTCTGTGTGTAGGGGGAGTCTCTCTGTGTGTAGGGGGATGTTTTTCTGTGTGTAGGGGGAGTCTCTCTGTGTGTAGGGGGAGTCTCTCTGTGTGTAGGGGGATGTCTCTCTGTGTGTAGGGGGATGTCTCTCTGTGTGTATGGAGGGATAGTGCATGTTGCTGTGTGCATACTGAGGGACCATACATACATGTGTGTGTGTGTGTGTCTGTGTGCATGTCTAGATACGTGTGTATGCATCTTGACAGTAATTTGATTGATTGACAGCTAGCTGACAGCGGGTAGCTGACGTGCTCCAGCTTGCAGCCGTTCACACCATAAGTTATTCATGTGTGTGTTTTCACACATGCCGTGCTTGGGTCCTTCTCTAATTCACTGGCCTCGCTGTAATTGATTGAAGAGGCTGGCATGTTCAGATGTGATTTGCATGTGATTAGAAAAGATAAGTGGACAATTGAGTGTGTTTTTGTTGCGTTATTCATTTGTGTATGGTGTGTGTGTGCGTGTGTCTGTGTGTTGTGTATGAGAGTTGGCCCTGAGAGAAAGGACACACACCAGCCCAATCTCTACATTGAGGAGGATAATATTGGTAATCTGATGGCTCTACAGACACCACTTGATGGTAGACATCATCGGCCAGAAAATCAGAACAGGTAACCATGGTGACTAATTACCAGTTAGAACTGACCATGCCTCCCTCCCTCTCTTTCTTTCTTTCCTTCTTTCTTTCTTTCTTTCTTTCTTTCTTTCTTTCTTTCTTTCTTTCTTTCTTTCTTTCTGTCTGTGAGTCTCAGTGTGAATCTACACTGGAGAATGAACTTGCTACTAGGATTACTACTAATGACTGCTACCATCTGTATCACTGGGTGGTCCATGTGAGGTCTGTCATGCTGTTAGGACCCCCTCCTGTGATTGACAAGTGTGTTTAATAGTTGATGAGTAGATACAGAAATAACACATGGAAACACTGCAAATGAGTCAAGAGTACTCCCTCTGTGAAAGCGAGGGGGAGAGATAGAGAGATAGAGGGAGGGGGAGAGAGAGCGATGTTAATTGAAAAGATGGATGGCATAAACCCAGCAGCCCCTCATCCGTCTATCATTAGAGGAGAAGAGAGAGAGGGAGAGAAAAGGAGGAGAGGAGACATGATTATTGTTCCATTATTGTTTTAATAGCAGATGATTTATCATGCATCATTCATAAATCATTTAGCAGGTGGAGAGTGGAAATACTATACACCTCTATCTCTCTCTACTGGCTTCCTGCCATGGTCTTAGCTCAGACAAAGGAGATGGACTGAAGAGAAACATTTTGTACATAGATAGACAAACACTCATACACACACATACATACAGCTCATACACACACATACATATATACACACACTCTCCTTTCCAAGACTAGCTAACATCTCTCCATTCTATCTCTCACCCTCTGCTCTTCCATTTGCTCTCTCTCTCTCTCTCTCTCTCTCTCTCTCTCTCTCTCTCTCTCGCTGTCAGACACTAGTTCCCCCTGCTGGTGTTCAGAGGTACTGATGTTACCCAGAAACATGCACACACACGCATGCACGCACACACACTCGCACACACACACACACACACACACACACACACACACACACACACACACACACACACACACACACACACACACACACACACACACACACACACACACACACACACACACACACACACACACACACACACACACACTTTTGACCTAAGAATGAATCTGTTCCCTATTATATTCCTCTTAATCCCAAGGTTGAGAGCCACACAGCCAGTCAGATCCATGCTGCATATTCAGTCAGGTTATCTGTGATAAGTCAGTGTTCAACGTCCATCCATGTCAGAGGACGTCGGGAGATGACGTTGCAACCGGCCTCTAAGGGGAACAGTGAGTTCTGTTACCTTCATGTATCATTTTTGGGGTGGAGGGGGGGGGGGGCGTTATGGACGGTTGTAAGCATCTGCCTCTGATTCCAGAGGTTGCATGTTCAAATCCAACGATAGAAAGTTGTTTTTGAGAAAAAAATTTAACCCTAACCTTAACCTTTCAGAGTTGATGCCTAATCTTAATAAACTTAACCCTAACCTTAACCATTCAGAGTTGATGCCTAACCCTAACCATTCAGAGTTGATGCCTAACCTTAACCATTCAGAGTTGATGCCTAATCTTAATAAAGTTAACCCTAACCTTAACCTTTTCGAGTTGATGCCTAATCTTAATAAAGTTAACCCTAACCTTAACCTTTCAGAGTTGATGCCTAATCTTAATAAACTTAACCCTAACCTTAAGATTTCAGAGTTAATGCCTAAACTTAACCTTTGAAATGTGATGTTTGAGAAACACGGATGAACGTTTAATTCTGACGTGAGACTGTGAGAGCTGGTTGGTGTGTTCTCTTTAAACCCAAGGTGAGGTTGAGAGACACAGCCTTTAAACCCAAGGTGAGGTTGAGAGACACAGCCTTTAAACCCAAGGTGAGGTTGAGAGACACAGCCTTTAAACCCAAGGTGAGGTTGAGAGACACAGCTTTTAAACCCAAGGTGAGGTTGAGAGACACAGCCTTTAAACCCAAGGTAAGGTTGAGAGACACAGCCTTTAAACCCAAGGTAAGGTTGAGAGACACAGCCTTTAAACCCAAGGTAAGGTTGAGAGACACAGCCTTTAAACCCAAGGTAAGGTTGAGAGACACAGCCTTTAAACCCAAGGTAAGGTTGAGAGACACAGCCTTTAAACCCAAGGTAAGGTTGAGAGACACAGAGCCAATCAGAGGGTCGATGGCAGCGTGTAATCATCCAGGGCATTTACGATAAACAGACAGAAAGAGAAGAGAGGAAATGTAAAAAGAGAAGAGAGGAAATGTAAAAAGAGAAGAGAGGAAATGTAAAAAAAGAAGAGAGGAAATGTAAAAAGAGAAGAGAGGAAATGTAGAAAGAGAAGAGAGGAAATGTAAAAAGAGAAGAGAGGAAATGTAAAAAGAGAAGAGAGGAAATGTAAAAAGAGAAGAGAGGAAATGTAAAAAGAGAAGAGAGGAAATGTAGAAAGAGAAGAGAGGAAATGTAGAAAGAGAAGAGAGGAAATGTAAAAAGAGAAGAGAGGAAATGTAAAAAGAGAAGAGAGGAAATGTAGAAAGAGAAGAGAGGAAATGTAGAAAGAGAAGAGAGGAAATATAAAAAGAGAAGAGGAATGATTGAAGAGGATGTGTGTCGTGGCTAAGCTAATAAGCATGTGTGGGAACATATGGTTGGAAAGTTATGAGTCTGTGATGTGTGGCTAATTCACACACTTGACTCTGCGTATGGAGCTGAGTAATTCAGGAGTACTTGTTGTCTAGTCATGTTGACACTACAGTAAGTGGACAGTCACAGTTACTTCACAGTGTCTGTTAAGAGGACAAGGCTGTTGTCATCAACAATCTATCTATCTATCGCTCTATCTCTCTACCTATCCACCTATCCACCTATCTATCTCTCTATCTCTCTATCTCTCTCTCTATCTATCTATCTCTCTACCTTCTCCATTTTGTGTTTAAACATTACCGTAATATATCTTTGTCTAACTCGCATAGGCTGGGAGGCAGATACACACACACACACACACACACACACACACACACACACACACACACACACACACACACACACACACACACACACACACACACACACACACACACACACACACAATCAAAACAGATCACCCACATAGCAGACACTTACAGGGTTAAACACCCACCGTCAGCCTTTGTGTGTGTGTGTGTGTGTGTGTGTGTGTGTGTGTGTGTGTGTGTGTGTGTGTGTGTGTGTGTGTGTGTGTGTGTGTGTGTGTGTGTGTGTGTGTGTGTGTGTGTGTGTGTGTGTGTGTGTGTGTGTGTGTGTGTGTGTGTGTCGTTTAGTGTGTGTTAGCGTTTGAGAGTGTGTGTGTTTTTATAGGTGGATGAAGGTATTTTCTCAGTGGTAATTTGGGTGGGCACAGGCTGGCATGCTACCTGGCTTCCTCAGTGTGCGTCTGTGTTTTTAACTGTGTCTCTACCCTGGCTGTTCATATCATCTGCATTTGTAGTTACCTATACTCCCTCTCTTCCCCTCCCTCTATCCCCCTATCCAGTCATCCCTCCGTCCCTCCCTCCCTCTCTCTCTCCCTCTAGATATCCCTCCCTCCCTCTCTTCCTCTAGATATCCCTCCCTCCCTCCCTCTCTCTCTCCCCCTCTAGATATCCCTCCCTCCCTCCCTCTCTCTCTCCCTCTAGATATCCCTCCCTCCCTCCCTCTCTCTCTCCCTCTAGATATCCCTCCCTCTCTCCCTCTAGATACCCCTCCCTCCCTCCCTCTCTCCCTCCCTCCCTCTCTCTCTCCCTCTAGATATCCCTCCCTCTCTCCCGCTAGATATCCCTCCCTCCCTCTCTCTCTCCTCTAGATATCCCTCCCCCCTCTCTCTCCCGCTAGATATCCCCCCCCCTCTCTCTCTCTAGATATCCCTCCCTCCCTCCTTCATTCCCCAGATCTCACTTCCTCCTTCACTCTTTTTTTTTTACATCTAATTTCCTCCCCTCATCCCCTCTGTTGTCTTGTTCACATTCTCTCTCTCTCTCTCTCTCTCTCGCTCTCTCTCTCAACACTCTTTTTTCTACATTGCCTATTTCTCATGCACCATCTCTATCTTGTTGAACTCATCATCCCATCTCTTCACCCTTCCCTTCCTCATTCTCTTCAGCATTCTCTTCCCCATTCTCTTCCCCATTCTCTTCCTCCTTCTCTTCACTCTTCTCTTCACCATTCTCTTCCTCCTTCTCTTCAGCATTCTCTTCCTCCTTCTCTTCACTCTTCTCTTCACCATTCTCTTCCTCCTTCTCTTCACCATTCTCTTCCTCCTTCTCTTCACTCTTCTCTTCAACATTCTCTTCACCATTCTCTTAAAACTTCCTTGGGAAAGGGGGTCAGTATTGAGTAGCGTGGATGAATAAGGTGCCCATAGTAAACTGCTTGTTCCCCAGGCCCAGAAGCTATGATATACATATAAGTAGTAGATTTGGATAGAAAACACTCTAAAGTTTCCAAAACTGTTACAATAATGTCTGTGAGTATAACATAACTCATATGGCAACATGAGACAAATCCAACCAGGAAGTGGGAAATCTGAGTTTTGTAGTTTAATTTAAGTGATTGCACTTCCCAAGGCTTCCAGCAGATGTCAACAGTCTTTAGAAAGTTGTTTGAGGCTTCTATTGTGGAAGGGGGTGGAATAAGAGCTGTTTCAACAAGTGGACTAGGCTGAGGCCAATGAGTTGTTTACTGGAGGAAGGGGGTGGAATAAGAGCTGTTTCAACAAGTGGACTAGGCTGAGGCCAATGAGTTGTTTACATTTACATTACATTTTAGTCATTTAGTAGACGCTCTTATCCAGAGCGACTTACAGTAGAGTGCATACATTTTATTACATTTTTACATACTGAGACAAGGATATCCCTACCGGCCAAACCCTCCCTAACCCGGGCGACGCTATGCCGATTGTGCGTCGCCCCACGGACCTCCCGGTTGCGGCCGGCTGTGACAGAGCCTGGGCGCGAACCCAGAGACTCTGGTGGCGCAGCTAGCACTGCGATGCAGTGCCCTAGACCACTGTGCCACCCGGGAGGCCCTTTACTGGAGGAAGGGGGTGGAATAAGAGCTGTTTCAACAAGTGGACTAGGCTGAGGCCAATGAGTTGTTTACTGGAGGAAGGGGGTGGAATAAGAGCTGTTTCAACCAGGTGACTAGGCTGAGGCCAATGAGTTGTTTACTGGAGGAAGGGGGTAGAATAAGAGCTGTTTCAACCAGGTGACTAGGCTGAGGCCAATGAGTTGTTTACTGGAGGAAGGGGGTGGAATAAGAGCTGTTTCAACCAGGTGACTAGGCTGAGGCAAATGAGTTGTTTACTGGAGGAAGGGGGTAGAATAAGAGCTGTTTCAACCAGGTGACTAGGCTGAGGCCAATGAGTTGTTTACTGGAGGAAGGGGGTAGAATAAGAGCTGTTTCAACAAGTGGACTAGGCTGAGGCCAATGAGTTGTTTACTGGAGGAAGGGGGTAGAATAAGAGCTGTTTCAACAAGTGGACTAGGCTGAGGCCAATGAGTTGTTTACTGGAGGAAGGGGGTGGAATAAGAGCTGTTTCAACAAGTGGACTGGGCTGAGGCCAATGAGTTGTTTACTGGAGGAAGGGGGTAGAATAAGAGCTGTTTCAACAAGTGGACTAGGCTGAGGCCAATGAGTTGTTTACTGGAGGAAGGGGGTGGAATAAGAGCTGTTTCAACAAGTGGACTAGGCTGAGGCCAATGAGTTGTTTACTGGAGGAAGGGGGTGGAATAAGAGCTGTTTCAACAAGTGGACTAGGCTGAGGCCAATGAGTTGTTTACTGGAGGAAGGGGGTGGAATAAGAGCTGTTTCAACAAGTGGACTAGGCTGAGGCCAATGAGTTGTTTACTGGAGGAAGGGGGTAGAATAAGAGCTGTTTCAACAAGTGGACTAGGCTGAGGCCAATGAGTTGTTTACTGGAGGAAGGGGGTAGAATAAGAGCTGTTTCAACCAGGTGACTAGGCTGAGGCCAATGAGTTGTTTACTGGAGGAAGGGGGTGGAATAAGAGCTGTTTCAACAAGTGGACTAGGCTGAGGCCAATGAGTTGTTTACTGGAGGAAGGGGGTAGAATAAGAGCTGTTTCAACCAGGTGACTAGGCTGAGGCCAATGAGTTGTTTACTGGAGGAAGGGGGTAGAATAAGAGCTGTTTCAACCAGGTGACTAGGCTGAGGCCAATGAGTTGTTTACTGGAGGAAGGGGGTAGAATAAGAGCTGTTTCAACAAGTGGACTAGGCTGAGGCCAATGAGTTGTTTACTGGAGGAAGGGGGTAGAATAAGAGCTGTTTCAACAAGTGGACTAGGCTGAGGCCAATGAGTTGTTTACTGGAGGAAGGGGGTGGAATAAGAGCTGTTTCAACAAGTGGACTAGGCTGAGGCCAATGAGTTGTTTACTGGAGGAAGGGGGTGGAATAAGAGCTGTTTCAACAAGTGGACTAGGCTGAGGCCAATGAGTTGTTTACTGGAGGAAGGGGGTGGAATAAGAGCTGTTTCAACAAGTGGACTAGGCTGAGGCCAATGAGTTGTTTACTGGAGGAAGGGGGTAGAATAAGAGCTGTTTCAACAAGTGGACTAGGCTGAGGCCAATGAGTTGTTTACTGGAGGAAGGGGGTAGAATAAGAGCTGTTTCAACCAGGTGACTAGGCTGAGGCCAATGAGTTGTTTACTGGAGGAAGGGGGTGGAATAAGAGCTGTTTCAACAAGTGGACTAGGCTGAGGCCAATGAGTTGTTTACTGGAGGAAGGGGGTAGAATAAGAGCTGTTTCAACAAGTGGACTAGGCTGAGGCCAATGAGTTGTTTACTGGAGGAAGGGGGTAGAATAAGAGCTGTTTCAACAAGTGGACTAGGCTGAGGCCAATGAGTTGTTTACTGGAGGAAGGGGGTGGAATAAGAGCTGTTTCAACAAGTGGACTAGGCTGAGGCCAATGAGTTGTTTACATTTACATTACATTTTAGTCATTTAGTAGACGCTCTTATCCAGAGCGACTTACAGTAGAGTGCATACATTTTATTACATTTTTACATACTGAGACAAGGATATCCCTACCGGCCAAACCCTCCCTAACCCGGGCGACGCTATGCCGATTGTGCGTCGCCCCACGGACCTCCCGGTTGCGGCCGGCTGCGACAGAGCCTGGGCGCGAACCCAGAGACTCTGGTGGCGCAGCTAGCACTGCGATGAAGTGCCCTAGACCACTGCGCCACCCGGGAGGCCCTTTACTGGAGGAAGGGGGTGGAATAAGAGCTGTAACAACAAGTGGACTAGGCTGAGGCCAATGAGTTGTTTACTGGAGGAAGGGGGTGGAATAAGAGCTGTTTCAACCAGGTGACTAGGCTGAGGCCAATGAGTTGTTTACTGGAGGAAGGGGGTAGAATAAGAGCTGTTTCAACCAGGTGACTAGGCTGAGGCCAATGAGTTGTTTACTGGAGGAAGGGGGTAGAATAAGAGCTGTTTCAACAAGTGGACTAGGCTGAGGCCAATGAGTTGTTTACTGGAGGAAGGGGGTAGAATAAGAGCTGTTTCAACAAGTGGACTAGGCTGAGGCCAATGAGTTGTTTACTGGAGGAAGGGGGTGGAATAAGAGCTGTTTCAACAAGTGGACTGGGCTGAGGCCAATGAGTTGTTTACTGGAGGAAGGGGGTAGAATAAGAGCTGTTTCAACAAGTGGACTAGGCTGAGGCCAATGAGTTGTTTACTGGAGGAAGGGGGTGGAATAAGAGCTGTTTCAACAAGTGAACTGGGCTGAGGCCAATGAGTTGTTTACTGGAGGAAGGGGGTGGAATAAGAGCTGTTTCAACAAGTGGACTGGGCTGAGGCCAATGAGTTGTTTACTGGAGGAAGGTGGTAGAATAAGAGCTGTTTCAACAAGTGGACTAGGCTGAGGCCAATGAGTTGTTTACTGGAGGAAGGGGGTGGAATAAGAGCTGTTTCAACAAGTGGACTAGGCTGAGGCCAATTAGTTGTTTACTGGAGGAAGGGGGTGGAATAAGAGCTGTTTCAACAAGTGGACTAGGCTGAGGCCAATGAGTTGTTTACTGGAGGAAGGGGGTGGAATAAGAGCTGTTTCAACAAGTGGACTAGGCTGAGGCCAATGAGTTGTTTACTGGAGGAAGGGGGTAGAATAAGAGCTGTTTCAACAAGTGGACTAGGCTGAGGCCAATGAGTTGTTTACTGGAGGAAGGGGGTAGAATAAGAGCTGTTTCAACAAGTGGACTAGGCTGAGGCCAATGAGTTGTTTACTGGAGGAAGGGGGTGGAATAAGAGCTGTTTCAACAAGTGGATTGGGCTGAGGCCAATGAGTTGTTTACTGGAGGAAGGGGGTGGAATAAGAGCTGTTTCAACAAGTGGACTAGGCTGAGGCCAATGAGTTGTTTACTGGAGGAAGGGGGTGGAATAAGAGCTGTTTCAACAAGTGGACTGGGCTGAGGCCAATGAGTTGTTTACTGGAGGACGGGGGTGGAATAAGAGCTGTTTCACAAGTGGACTAGGCTGAGGCCAATGAGTTGTTTACTGGAGGAAGGGGGTGGAATAAGAGCTGTTTCAACAAGTGGACTAGGCTGAGGCCAATGAGTTGTTTACTGGAGGAAGGGGGTGGAATAAGAGCTGTTTCAACAAGTGGACTAGGCTGAGGCCAATGAGTTGTTTACTGGAGGAAGGGGGTGGAATAAGAGCTGTTTCAACAAGTGGACTAGGCTGAGGCCAATGAGTTGTTTACTGGAGGAAGGGGGTGGAATAAGAGCTGTTTCAACAAGTGGACTGGGCTGAGGCCAATGAGTTGTTTACTGGAGGACGGGGGTGGAATAAGAGCTGTTTCAACAAGTGGACTAGGCTGAGGCCAATGAGTTGTTTACTGGAGGAAGGGGGTAGAATAAGAGCTGTTTTAACCAGGAGACTAGGCTGAGGCCAATGAGTTGTTTACTGGAGGAAGGGGGTGGAATAAGAGCTGTTTCAACAAGTGGACTAGGCTGAGGCCAATGAGTTGTTTACTGGAGGAAGGGGGTAGAATAAGAGCTGTTTCAACAAGTGGACTAGGCTGAGGCCAATGAGTTGTTTACTGGAGGAAGGGGGTGGAATAAGAGCTGTTTCAACAAGTGGACTGGGCTGAGGCCAATGAGTTGTTTACTGGAGGAAGGGGGTAGAATAAGAGCTGTTTCAACAAGTGGACTAGGCTGAGGCCAATGAGTTGTTTACTGGAGGAAGGGGGTGGAATAAGAGCTGTTTCAACAAGTGGACTGGGCTGAGGCCAATGAGTTGTTTACTGGAGGAAGGGGGTGGAATAAGAGCTGTTTCAACAAGTGGACTAGGCTGAGGCCAATGAGTTGTTTACTGGAGGAAGGGGGTGGAATAAGAGCTGTTTCAACAAGTGGACTAGGCTGAGGCCAATGAGTTGTTTACTGGAGGAAGGGGGTGGAATAAGAGCTGTTTCAACAAGTGGACTAGGCTGAGGCCAATGAGTTGTTTACTGGAGGAAGGGGGTGGAATAAGAGCTGTTTCAACAAGTGGACTAGGCTGAGGCCAATGAGTTGTTTACTGGAGGAAGGGGGTGGAATAAGAGCTGTTTCAACAAGTGGACTAGGCTGAGGCCAATGAGTTGTTTACTGGAGGAAGGGGGTGGAATAAGAGCTGTTTCAACAAGTGGACTAGGCTGAGGCCAATGAGTTGTTTACTGGAGGAAGGGGGTGGAATAAGAGCTGTTTCAACAAGTGGACTAGGCTGAGGCCAATGAGTTGTTTACTGGAGGAAGGGGATAGAATAAGAGCTGTTTCAACAAGTGGACTAGGCTGAGGCCAATGAGTTGTTTACTGGAGGAAGGGGGTAGAATAAGAGCTGTTTCAACCAGGTGACTAGGCTGAGGCCAATGAGTTGTTTACTGGAGGAAGGGGGTGGAATAAGAGCTGTTTCAACAAGTGGACTAGGCTGAGGCCAATGAGTTGTTTACTGGAGGAAGGGGGTAGAATAAGAGCTGTTTCAACAAGTGGACTAGGCTGAGGCCAATGAGTTGTTTACTGGAGGAAGGGGGTAGAATAAGAGCTGTTTCAACCAGGTGACTAGGCTGAGGCCAATGAGTTGTTTACTGGAGGAAGGGGGTGGAATAAGAGCTGTTTCAACAAGTGGACTAGGCTGAGGCCAATGAGTTGTTTACTGGAGGAAGGGGGTGGAATAAGAGCTGTTTCAACAAGTGGACTAGGCTGAGGCCAATGAGTTGTTTACTGGAGGAAGGGGGTAGAATAAGAGCTGTTTCAACCAGGTGACTCAACCAATGAGTTGTTTACTGCGCAGTCACACTGGCGCGCCGTTCCTTCTTTTTCCTCTGTAATGAAAACGCTATTGTCAGGTTGGAATATTATTGAAGATGTATTATAAAAAGACCCTAAGGATTGATTGTAAACATCGTTTGACATGTTTCTACAAACTGTAATGGAACTCTTTTGACTTTTCGTCTGGATTTTGTGCTCGCGCATTGTGCCTTTGGAATAGTGAACTAAACGCGCAAACAAAACGGAGGTATTTGGACATAAATATGGACGTAATCGAACAAAACTAAAATTTCTTGTGGAAGTGGGAGTCCTGGGAGTGCATGCCGACGAAGATCAGCAAAGGTACGTGAAGATTTATAATGCTATTTCTGACTTTTGTTGACTCCACAATTTGGCGGGTAACTGTATTGCTTGCTTTGGTGGCTGAACGCTGTACTCAGATTATTGAATATTGTGCTTTTGCCGTAAAGCTTTTTAAAAAATCTGACACAGCTTTTGCATTAAGAACAAGTTTATTTTTAATTCTATGTAAAACATGTATCTTTCATCAACGTTTATGATGAGTATTTCTATTATTTGATGTGGCTCTCTGCAATTTCTCCGGATGTTTTGGAGGCATTTCTGAACATGGCGCCAATGTAAACTGAGAGAACAAGATTCAAATTAGCCACCATGTTGGAGTCAACAGAAACTAGAAATGACATGATAAATGTTTCCTTACCTTTGATGATCTTCAACAGAATGCACTCCCAGGAATCCCAGGTCCACAATAAATGCTTGATTTGTTCGATAATGTCCATTATTTTTGTCCAATTAGCTACTTTGGTTAGCGCGTTTGGTAAACAATTCCAAAGTCACAAAGCGCATTCACTAAAACGTGACGAAATGTCCAAAAGTTCCGTAACAGTCAGTAGAAACATGTCAAACGATGTATTGAATCAATCTTTAGAATGTTGTTAACATACATCTTGAATAACGTTCCAACCGGAGAATTACATAGACTTCAGTTGAGCGATGGAACGGAGCTGCCTCTCACGTGAACGCGCATTCAATGCGTGGTCACCTGATGGCAGTGGTTACTCATTCCTGTCTCCTTCGGCCCCCCTTCACAGGAGAGTCATCAGACAAAGTTCTATTGACTGTTGACATCTAGTGGAAGCCGTAGGAAGTGAAAACTCATCCATATCTCGCTGTAATTTCAATGGGAGCTTGGTTGAAAATCTACCAGCCTCAGAAAAAATCCAAACAGGAAGTGGAACTTCTCAGGTTTTTGCCTGCCATATGAGTTATGTTATACTCACAGACATAATTCAAACTGTTTTAGAAACAGAAACTTCAGAGTGTTTTCTATCCAATACTAATAATAATGTGCATATATTAGCAACTATGACTGAGGAGCAGGCCGTTTACTCTGGGCACCTTTCATCCAAGCTACTCAATACTGCCCCTGCAGCCATAAGAAGTTAACCCTTCTCTTCATCCTTCTCTTCACCCTTCCCTTCACTCTTCTCTTCATCCTATAGGACAAGTTACACACAGACTCAGAGTCACTTATAACCTTCCGTTATAGAACAAGTTACACACAGACTCAGAGTCACGTATTACCTTCAGTTATAGAACAAGTTACACACAGACTCAGAGTCACGTATAACCTTCAGTTATAGAACAAGTTACACACAGACTCAGAGTCACGTATTACCTTCAGTTATAGAACAAGTTACACACAGACTCAGAGTCACGTATAACTTTCAGTTATAGAACAAGTTACACACAGACTCAGAGTCACGTATTACCTTCAGTTATAGAACAAGTTACACACAGACTCAGAGTCACGTATTACCTTCAGTTATAGAACAAGTTACACACAGACTCAGAGTCACGTATTAGCTTCAGTTATAGAACAAGTTACACAAAGACTCAGAGTCACGTATTACCTTCAGTTATAGAACAAGTTACACACAGACTCAGATAAACACACACACACACACACAGGTGTGCAGGAGACAAAGTGAAGTTCCCGGTGTCAATGTACTGTAACCGTGTGTGTGTGTGTGTGTGTGTGTGTGTGTGTGTGTGTGTGTGTGTGTGTGTGTGTGTGTGTGTGTGTGTGTGTGTGTGTGTGTGTGTGTGTGTGTGTGTGTGTGTGTGTGTGTGTGTGTGTGTGTGTGTGTGTGTGTGTGTGTGTGTGTGAGTGAGTGATGGTCTATGGTTAAAGGGGAGAGAGGGCAGAGAAATTATTTCATCCATCTTTCCTGAACACCTGGACAATGCCACACACCACATATATATCTATTGCTCCTATCGCCCCCCCCCCCCCTCCCTCTCTCTCTGTCTCTGTCTTTCTCACACACACACTCTCTCCCCCCCATCTCTCTCTCTCTCTGTCTTTCTGTCTCTCTCTCTCTCTCTGTCGCTCTCTGTCTCTCTCTGTGTCTCTCTGTGTGTGTCTCTCTCTCTCTCTCTGTGTCTCTGTCTTTCTCACACACACACTCTCTCTCTCTCTGCCCCCCCTCTCTCCCCCCCTCTCTCCCCCCCTCTCTATCTGTCTCTCTCTCTCTCTGTTGCTCTCTGTGTCTCTCTGTGTCTCTCTGTCTCTCTCTCTCTCTCTCTCTCTCTCTCTCTCTCTCTCTCTCTCTCTCTCTCATTTATGTGTGTTTGTGTGCATTTTTCACTCTTTGACGCTTATGTATGTTTGTGTGTGTGTGTGTTAGTCAGATGCTGCAGAGATGGTTTGGCCTCTTGCCAGCTGCAGCTCAGTTCTATTAGCATGGCTAGAGCTGGCTGCAGATTGCTATTGATTGGCTATGGAATCTGTTCCCAAGACTTTCACCCTGCACACACACACACACACACACACACACACACACACACACACACACACACACACACACACACACACACACACACACACACAGTCTGAGATTGTACAACATCGTTCTGTTTTACTGAGGAGGGGATGTAGCTTAAGGTGAGCCAGGGAAAATCAAGTCTCATGTTATTGGTCACATACACATGGTTAGCAGATGTTAATGCGAGTGTAGTGAAATGCTTGTGCTTCTGGTTCCGACAGTGCAGTAGTATCTAACAAGTAATCTTAACAAATTCACAACGACTACCATATACACGCAAGTCTAAAGGGTGAATGAGAATATGTACATATGAATATATGGATGAGCGGCAGAAGGTAGCCTAGTGGTAGCCTAGTGGTTAGAGCGTTGGACTAGTAACCGAAAGGTCGAATCCCTGAGCTGACAAGGTCAAAATCTGTCGTTCTGCCCCTGAACAAGGCAGTTAACCCACTGTTCCTAGGCCGTCATTGAAAATAATAATTTGTTCTTAACTGACTTGCCTAATTAAATAAAGGTTTTTAAAAAATGTTTTAAAAAAATAGGTAAGATGCAGTAGATGGTAAAGAATACATTATATACATATGAGATGAGTAATGTAGGATGTGTAAACATTATTAAAGTGGCATTATTTAAAGTTACTGGTGATACATTTATTAAATCCATTTATTAGTGGCCAGAGATTTGAGTCTGTATGTAGGCAGCAGCCTCTCTATGTTAGTGATGGCTGTTTAACAGTCTGATGGCCTTGAGATAGAAGCTGTGTTTTCAGTCTCTCTGTCCCAGCTTTGATGCACCTGTATTGACCTCGCCTTCTGGATGAAGGCGAGGCCCTCTCCTCTTCTCTCTGTTACCCAGGACACGCTTCTAGGCACTCTCCTCTACTCTCTGTTACCCAGGACATGCTTCTAGGCCCTCTCCTCTTCTCTCTGTTACCCAGGACACGCTTCTAGGCACTCTCCTCTACTCTCTGTTACCCAGGACACACTTCTAGGCCCTCTCCTCTACTCTCTGTTACCCAGGACACGCTTCTAGGCCCTCTCCTCTTCTCTCTGTTACCCAGGACACGCTTCTTGGCCCTCTCCTCTTCTCTCTGTTCCCCAGGACACACTTCTAGGCCCTCTCCTCTTCTCTCTGTACACCAAGTCACTCAACTCCATCATATCCTCTCCTACCATTGCTATGCCGATGACACAAAACGACTTGTCTCCTTCCCCCCGTCTGACACCCAGGTAGCGACGCATCTCTGCGTGCCTGGCAGATATCTCAGCTTGGATGTCGGTTCACCTCCAGAAGCTCAACCTTGACAAGAAGGAGCTGCTCTTCCTCCCGGGGAAGGTCGGCTTGCTCAAAGACCTCTCCATCATGGTTGACAACTCCATGGTGTCCCCATCCCAGAGTGCAAATAACCTTGGCGTAACCCTGGACAACACCCTGTCGTTCTCTGCAAACATTAAAGCAGTGCATCGCTCCTGCAGGTTCATGCTCTGCAACATTCGTAGAGTACGACCCTGCCTCACACAGGAAGTGGCGCAGGTCCTAATCCAGGCACTTGTCATCTCCCATCTGGACCACTGCAACTCGCTGTTGGCTGGGCTCCCCGCTTGTGCCATCAAACCCCTGCAACTTATCTAGAACGCTGCAGCCCACCTGCTTTTCAACTTTCCTACATTCTCCCATGTCACCCCGCTCCTCCGCACACTCCACTGGCTTTCAGTCGAAGCTCACATCCACTACAAGACCCTGGGGCTTACCTACAGAGCAGCAAGAGGAACTGCCCCTCCCTACCTTCAGGCTAAATAAACGGAACATAATCCAAAACAAGAAAACACAAACAACAGACAGACAAGACACAGAAACAATGACACCTGGAGAAGGAAGCAAAGGGAGTGACATATATAGGGCAGGTAATCAAGGAGGGGATGGAATCCAGGTGAGTCTGATGACACGCAGGTGCGTGTAACGATGGTGACAGGTGTGCGCCATAACGAGCAGCCTGGTGACCTAGAGACTGGAGAGAGAGCACACGTGACAGAAACCAACAGTACATCTTCAAAGAGGATTTTATATAATCCCACAACACCCCTCTTCGCTGCCCCTCCTCATCACAACCCCCCCCCCCCCCCAAACGAATAAATAATAATAATACATAAATAATCATTATTTAAAATAATAATAATATTAATAATGATAAAAACGTCTTTCCTTTTTCCTCCTTTAGTAGCTCTGACCTTGTTGATTGCTACGTTTTTGAGGAAAAATGAACTTGCTATGACTATTATATGTAGTTGTCCCACCTATCTATCTTCAGATGAATGCACTAACTGTAAGTCTCTCTGGATAAGAGTCCAGTAAATGACTAAAATGTATAAATGTAAATGTGTCAATGGCAGGGATGGATTATAAACTGATCAATGAAGAGAAAAACTATTGATACTCTCTTGCTCTTCTCTCTCCATCTCTCTCTCTCTCTTCTCTCTCTCTTCTCTCTGTCTCTCTCTCTCTTCTCTCTCCTCTCTTCTCTCTCTCTTTTCTCTCTCTCTCTCTTCTCTCTCTCTTTTCTCTCTCTCTCCATCTCTCTCTCTCTTCTCTCTCTCTCTTCTCTCTCCTCTCTTCTCTCTCTCTTTTGTCTCTCTCTCTTTTCTCACTCTCTCCATCTCTTTCTCTTCTCTCTCTCTTCTCTCTGTCTCTCTCATCTCTCTCTCTTCTCTCTCCTCTCTTCTCTCTCTCTTGCTCTTCTCTCTTTTCTCTCTCTCTCTTCTCTCTCTCTCTCCATCTCTCTCTCTCTCTCTTCTTTCCATCTTTTCTCTTTCTCTGTCTCTCTCTATCCATCTCTCTCTCTGTCTCTCTCTCTCTCCCTCTCTCTCGCCCTGTGTCTCTCTTTCATTCCCTGTTGCTCTCTTTCTCTCTTTTTCTCTATTTTTTCTCTCTCCCTCTCTCTCCCTGTGCAGGTGATGTTATGATATTCCCCTCACTAACACAAGATGAATAAGACTACTCCGTCTAACTACTATCTCATATTGCAGATGTGTGTTTTAGTCCATCAGCACTCTCTCCAGCACTCTGTTATCTATTTGAATATTCCCATTGTGTGTGTCTGTTTGTGTGTGTGTGTGTGTGTGTGTGTGTGTGTGTGTGTGTGTGTGTGTGTGTGTGTGTGTGTGTGTGTGTGTGTGTGTGTGTGTGTGTGTGTGTGTGTGTGTGTGTGTGTGTGTGTGGTGTGTGTGTGTACAGACATGAGGATTAAGAGTGTAATGCAGGATTATCCGGCAGGTAGACTTCCCAAACCACCACTCCTACCGAGAAACTGAGAGATGGAGTGAGAGAGAGAGCACCACCAGCACATTGAAAAGCTTCAGGTCTCCCATCCAGGAATCAACCCAGCCTAGCTTCAGGTCTCCCATCCAGGGATCAACCCAGCCTAGCTTCAGGTCTCCCATTCAGGGATCAACCCAGCCTAGCTTCAGGTCTCCCATCCAGGGATCAACCCAGCCTAGCTTCAGGTCTCCCATCCAGGGATCAACCCAGCCTAGCTTCAGGTCTCCCATTCAGGGATCAACCCAGCCTAGCTTCAGGTCTCCCATCCAGGGATCAACCCAGCCTAGCTTCAGGTCTCCCATCCAGGGATCAACCCTGCCTAGCTTCAGGTCTACCATCTAGGGATCAACCCAGCCTAGTTTCAGGTCTACCATCCAGGGATCAACCCAGCCTAGTTTCAGGTCTACCATCCAGGGATCAACCCAGCCTAGCTTCAGGTCTCCCATCCAGGAATCAACCCAGCCTAGCTTCAGGTCTCCCATCCAGGCATCAACCCAGCCTAGCTTCAGGTCTCCTTTCAGGGATCAACCCTGCCTAGCTTCAGGTCTCCTTTCAGGGATGAACCCAGCCTTTTTTATCTCAGCCTGGGGAGTGTACCAAGCCTTTTCCTTCTCTCAGCCTGGGGAGTGTACCAAGCCTTTTCCCTCTCTCAGCCTGGGAGTGTACCCAGCTTTTTCCCTCTCTCAGCCTGGGGAATGTACCAAGCCTTTCCCTACTGGATGGCTCTCACCCACCAAACCGCACACAGATACACACACACATACACATACACATACACATACACATACACATACACATACACATATACAAATACAAATACACACACAGACAGACAGAAGGAGAGATAAAGGGAGAGAGTTCTAGAAGGAGAGAGAAGTATAGGAGAAGGGATGGCTATATCAGGAGAGGGAGGTGTGAGGACGTCAGCAATCTAAGCTCTTGCTGTTCTCCAAACACCCTGTTTCTCACTGCATCTCTGTCTCTCTCACAATCAAAACACTGAATCCAACAATTCTGTTAGATTTAAATATTATATCTTTTCTTGGCTCAATTCAATCAGTTCAAATCCTAGTTATTTTAAAACAACTGTTAACGTTTTAAACTTGAATTATTCTCTCTCTCTCTCTTGTTGGCTTCTTAAAATGATCAAGGTTGTGTGAATTTAAAAACACCAACTGCCAATTCCAAGGTTCCATTAGCTCATATCAGAGATCAAACAGCCATAATCAAATAGTAGTGAATAAATCGTCTTGGAGAGAAATTAATCAAAGTGTTTGTCACATCCTGACCTTATGTCACACCCTGGCCTTAGTTATCTTTGTTTTCATTATTATTTTAGGTAGGTCAGGGTGTGACATGGGGAAGTTTGTGTGTTTTTGTATTGTCTAGGGTGTTGTATGGTTTAGGGGGTTAAATAGAGTAGATGGGTTAGTGTTCAGTGTAGGTGTCTAGGAAAGTCTATGGTTGCCTGAATTGGTTCTCAATCAGAGACAGCTGGTTATTGTTGTCTCTGATTGGGAGCCATATTTAAGGCAGCCATAGGCTTTAGCTTTTTGTGGGTAATTGTCATTGTCTATGTTGAACGTTTGTAGCTTCACGGTCGTTTGTTGTTTTGTTTCTGTTTATGTATAGTGTTCGTTTTGTCTTCATCTCCAATAAAAGAAGATGTCTTCATTTCCCGCTGCGCCTTGGTCCTCTCTCTCAGCCACTTATTATGACGATCGTGACACCTTAGTTCCTTTTTATGTCTCTATTTTGGTTTGGTCAGGGCGTGAGTTGGGGTGGGCATTCTATGTTTTTCATTCTATGTTTTGTATTTCTGTGTTTGGCCTGGTATGGTTCCCAATCAGAGGCAGCTGTCTATCGTTGTCTCTGATTGAGAACCATACTTAGGTAGCCTTTTCCCACCTGGTGTTTGTGGGTAGTTGTTTCCTGTTTTGTGTTGTGTCACCTTTCAGGACTGTTTCGATTTTCGTTGTTTCACTTTTGTTATTTTGTATTTAGTGTTCAGTTTTAATAAATTTAACATGGACACGTACCACGCTGCATTTTGGTCCGATCTTTCCTGTTCTTCAGATGAAGAGGATCGTTACAGTGTTTCTCTCAGCTGCATGAAATGGATCGGTGACCCGCTAGCGGAACAACTTCCGATTAAACTGGACGGCGCGTAATTCAAATAAATTCTAATCGTTATTATGGATTTAAACATTTAGGTACATATAAGTGTCTTATATCGCCTGAAAGCTTAAATTCTTGTTAATCTAACTGCACTGTCCAATTTACAGTAGCTATTACAGCGAAAACATGACTTGCGATTGTTTGAGGTCGGCGCCCCAGATCAAATTATTTTTTCCACTGGCACAGGTTTCATACATTCACATACTGTATAAATATTAAATATTCACTTACTTTTTGAAAATCTTCCTCTGATTTGTCATCCAAAGGGTCCCAGAGATAACATGTAGTGTCGTTTTGTTAGATAAAATCTATTTTTATATCCCAAAAAGTCAGTTTAGTTGGCGCCATCGATTTAAGTAATCCACTCGTTCATCTTGCAGAGAAAGGAATCCAAAAATCTACCCCTAAACTTTGTTTCAACAAGTCAAAATATGTTTGTATTTACTCCTCAGACACCCTAAAATGTAATCAAACTATAATATTTATTTCGGAAAGAAGTATATTAAATAGGAAACCGATTTTAGCGTGTGCTCAACTTCATCATTACGTGCGATGACATGGATGTTCCAGACTGTGTCCTCACTCAAAAAAATGTTTTTTCTTATTCTTTTTTGAAGTTACAAGTCTGAAACTTTGAACATAGACTGCTGACACCCTCTGGAAGCCATCGAATTTTACAATATGAGCTTTCTCTTGCATTTCTGAGAGGATGGTCTCTCAACAAAAAAAACGGTTGGTTTTTCTTTGGATTTTCTCCTACCATATCTATTGTGTTATATTCTCATACATTATTTTTCTACAAATTCCAAAGTGTTTTCTTTCCAATGGTACCAATAATATGCATATCCTGGCTTCAGGGCTTGAGCTACAGGCAGTTTACTTTGAGCATGTAATTCAGGCGGAAATGGAGAAAAAAAGGGCCTATCCCTAAGAAGTCTAAAAGTCTGTGATTTCTAGTGTTCTCAGAAACAAGACGAATACTGTATCGTTTAATAAGTAGGCGCACACACACACACACACACACACACACACACACACACACACACACACACACACACACACACACACACACACACACACACAGTAAGTCACAGTCTAACACCTTGATCCCGTGGCTGAGACTACAATACACTTCTTAATGGAGAATACATGCACTGACACTTACTGAACAGAAGAGACAGAGGAGAAAGAGAGAGAGAGAGAGCGAGAGAGAGAGAGATGTAGAGAGAGGAAAAGAGGTAGAAAACACTCTCCCTTTTACTTCAGATAACAAAACACAAACCTTGTACACACTCCACCCCTACATCTCTAGGAAATGTTTTTCTAAAAGGAGGAGAGGAATTTCTGGTTTCACAGCATGACTGTGTTGGACTAGGAGCATCATCTTAAAACATTCCTAGTGTTTAGAGGTTCACAGGCCAGATGTTGAATTGAAACATTAATGGTGCTGCCTCTCTAGTGTTGTACTTGCTGTGTCTCTGTTGGGTGTCAGAGCAAAACTCTCAGCTTTCTATCTTCTAGTTTCCGCATCTTGCCTTTGAAAACCAACAGTAGATCCTCTAGGACCTTAGAGAAGCTTTATGTTTCTGTAAAATCACCAACAGCTGAGATGAGAATATTAGAGTATTAAAGTACAGACTACACACACACTCACGTCAACGTACACACACACACACACTCATGCTCACATAAACCTCCTGTCATCTCATCTTCTCTCCCTCCATCCTCCCTCCCTCCTCCCTCCTCCCTCCTCCCTCCTCCCTCATCCCTCCATCATCCCTCCATCCTCCCTCCCTCCCTCCATCCTCCCTCTATCCACCCTCCATCATCCCTCCATCCTCCCTCCCTCCCTCCCTCCCTCCCTCCCTCCCTCCCTCCATCCTCCCATCCCCCTCCCTCCCTCCCTCCATCCACCCTCCATCATCACTCCATCATCCCTCCCTCCCTCCTCCCTCCATCCTCCCTCCATCACCTCTTTTACTCCTAGAGGTTTGTTTTTCCAAGTCCACTTATCTTTTAGTGCTCTCTACCTCTCTCCTATCCTCCTCTCCTCTCCAGGGGAATCCATCTCTTTCCAGAGACGGTCTTATTTTAGCAACAGAAACTGTTCCTCGGAGAGCAATGTTGGACCACACACACCACTCTACTCTGTCTCACTGCGTGTGTGCATGTGTGCACATCTGTGAAGTATCTGTTTGCTTCTCCGTGAAGTTTCAGCACAGTCAAATACATCGTTGTGTTCGTGTCTCTCTCCACCACCTCCTTTTCTCTCGCGTCTTCCTCCATCACCTCTCCACCTCTTTCTCTAGGCCAGCAGTTTGCATTCAGCTGGCCAATCAGGTGACATGATGGAAATAGAAAGGGAATACTTTAATAGCATCACCACGGGCCAAATACCTTGTTATCCCACATTTACAAATCTCCCTCAATCTCTCTCCCTTTCCTTCTCCCTTTTTTTCTCCTCCTCTCCCCTGTCCTCTCTCCCTCTCTCTTCTTTATGTCCCTCTCTCTATCCACTCTTTATCTCACAATGTCACCCTCTCTCTCTCTCTGCCCTTCTTCTCCTTCAATATTACTCCCTCTCTGATACCTCTCTCTCTCTCTCTGGAGATAAAAACCCTAACCTTCTCCCTAGAGAGAGAACAGTGACCTATATAACTACAGACCATTAAAAACACCAGTGGCCCAATTCTCCTCTCTCTCTTTTTCTCTCTCTCTCTCACGTCACTTCAATTCAATTTAAGAGCTTTATTTGAATGGGAAACATGTGTTTACATTGCCAAAGCAAGTGAAGAAGATAATAAGCAAATGTGAAATAAACAATAAAAATTAACAGTAAACATTACACTCACAGAAGTTCCAAAAGAATAAAGACATTGGACATGTCATATTATGTGCAAATGGTTAAAGTGCAAAAGGGAAAATAAATAAACATACATATAGGTTGTATTTACAATGGTGTTTGTTCTTCACTAGTTGCCCTTTTCTTGTGGCAACAGGTCACAACCTTGCTGCTGTGATGGCACACTGTGGTATTTCACCCAATGGAAATGTGAGTTTATCAATATTGGGTTTGTTTTCTAATTCTTTGTGGATCTGTGTAATCTGAGGGAAATATGTGTCTCTAATATGGTCATACAGTTGGCAGGAGGTTAGGAAGTGCACCTAATTTTGTGGGCAGTGTGCACATAGCCTGTCTTCTCTTGAAAGCCGGCTATGCTCACTGAGTTCTGTACATAGTCAAAGCTTTCCTTAAGTTTGGGTCAGTCACAGCGGTCAGGTATTCTGCCACTGTGTACTCTCTGTTTAGGGCCAAATAGCATTCTAGTTTGCTCTGTTTTTTTCTTTAAAATTCTTTCCAATGTGTCAAGAAATTATATTTTTGTTTTATCATGTTTTGGTTGGGTCTAATTGTGTTGCTGTCCTGGGGCTCTGTGGGGTCTGTTAGTGTTTGTGACCAGAGCCCCAGGACCAGCTTGATTAGGGGACTCTTCTCCAGGTTCATCTCTCTGTAGGTGATGGCTTCGTTATGGAAGGTTTGGGAATCGTTTCCTTTTAGGTGGTTGTAGAATTTAACGTATTTTTTCTGGATGTTGACAATTAGCGGGTATCGCCCTAATTCTGCTCTGCTTGCATTCTGCTCTGCTTGCTCTGCTATGCTCTGTTTACGTTGTACATGGACAATATTTTTGCAGAATTCTGCATGCACAGTCTCAATTTGGTGTTTCTCCCATTTTGTGAATTCTTGGTTGGTATGTCAAATTTTATGTTCCTTTTGATGGCATAGAAGGCCATCGTTTTCTCTCAGATCGTTCACAGCTTTGTGGAAGCTACAAGTGGCGCTGATGTTAAGGTTGAGGTATGTAAAGTGTTTAGTGTGCTTTAGGGCAACGGTGTCTAGATGGAATTTGTATTTGTGGTCCTGGCAACTGGACCTTTTCTGGAACACCATTATGCTTGTCTTTACTGTCAGGGCCCAGGTCTGACAGAATCTGTGCAGAAGATCTAGGTGCTCCTGTAGGCCCTCCTTGGTTGGGGACAGAAGCACCAGATCATCAGCACACAGTAGACATTTGACTTCAGATTCTAGTAGGGTGAGGCCGGGTGCTGCAAACTGTTCTAGTGCCCGTGCCAATTAATTGATATATATGTTGAAGAGGATAGGGCTTAAGCTGCATCCCTGTCTCAACCCACGGTCCTGTGGAAAGAAATGTGTGTTTTTTGCCAATTTTAACTGCACACTTGTTGTTTATTTACATGGATTTTATAATGTTGTATGTTTTTCCCCCAACACCACTTTCCTTCAATTTGTATAGCAGACCCTCATGCCCGATTGAGTCGAAAGCTTTTTTGAATTTGACATGAATTTGACAAGCATGAGAAGACGTTGCCTTTGTTTTGGTTTGTTTGTTTTGTCAATTAGGATGTGCAGGGTGAATACGTGGTCTGTCGTACGGTAATTTGGTAAAAAGGCAATTTGACATTTGCTCAGTACATTGTTTTCACTGAGGAAATGCACGAGTCTGCTGTGGTCTGTGCTAGTGCTCTGTTCTTCTCCTGCTCCTGCTCTTTCTCCTGTTGATGTTGTCTCACCACAGTCCAGAGTGCAGATATGTCTCTCTCCACCTTCAGCTCTCCAGTGTGTGTGTGTGTGTGTGTGTGTGTGTGTGTGTGTGTGTGTGTGTGTGTGTGTGTGTGTGTGTGTGTGTGTGTGTGTGTGTGTGTGTGTGTGTGTGTGTGTGTGTGTGTGTGTGTGTGTGTGTGTGTGTGTGTAAGTAAAGAAATAAAACAACAGTAAAAAGACATTTGAAAATAACAGTAGCAAGGTTATATACAGACAATGGTTAGTCAGCTTATTGAGGTAGTATGTACATGTAGGTATGGTTAAAGTGACTATGCATATATGATGAACAGAGCGTAGCAGTAGTGTAAAAAGAGGGGTTGGCGGGTGGTGGGACACAATGCAGATAGCCCGGTTAGCCAATGTGCGGGAGCACTGATTGGGTCGGGCCAATTGAGTAGTATGTACATGAATGTATAGTTAAAGTGACTATGCAAATATGATAAACAGAGAGTAGCAGCAGCATAAAAGAGAGGTTAGGGGGTTGGGGGGGGGCACACAATGCAAATAGTCCGGGATAACCATTTGGTTACCCGTTCAGGAGTCTTATGGCTTGGGGGTAAAACCTGTTGAGAAGCCGTTTTGTCCTAGACTTGCCACTCCTGTTCCGCTTGCCATGCGGTAGTAGAGAGAACAGTCTATGACTGGGGTGGCTGGGGTCTTTAACCATTTTTAGGGCCGTTCTCTGACACCGCCTGGTGTAGAGGTCCTGGATGGCAGACAGCTTTGCCCCAGTGATGTACTGGGCCGTACGCACTACCCTCTGAAGTGCCTTATGATCGGAGGCCGAGCATTTGCCGTACCAGGCAGTGATGCAACCGGTCAGGATGCTCTCGATGTTGCAGCTGTAGAACCTTTTGAGGATCTCAGGACCCATGCCAAATCTTTTTCGTTTCCTGAGGGGGACTAGGCTTTGTTGTGCCCTCTTCACGACTGTCTTGGTGTGTTTGGACCATTCTAGTTTGTTGATGATGTGGACCCCAAGGAACTTGAAGCTCTCAACCGGCTCCACTACAGCCCCATCTATGAGAATGAGGGCGTGCTCGGTGCTCCTTTTCCTGTAGTCCACAATCATCTCCCTAGTCTTGGTTACGTTGAGGGAAAGGTTGTTATTTTGGCACCACCCGGCCAGGTCTCTGACCTCCTCCCTATAGGCTGTCTCGTTGTTGTCGGTGATCAGGCCTACCACTGTTGTGTCGTCTGTAAACGCAATGATGGTGTTGGAGTCGTGCCTGGCCATGCGGTCGTGGGTGAACAGGGAGTACAGGAGGGGACTGAGCACGCACCCCTGGGGAGCTCCAGTGTTGAGGATCAGCGTTGCAGATGTGTTCCTAACTACCCTCACCACCTGGGGGCAGCCTGTCAGGAAGTCCAGGATCCAGTTGCAGAGGGAGGTGTTTAGTCCCAGAGTCCTTAGCATATCAATGAGATTTGAGGGTACTATGGTGTTGAACGCTGAGCTGTAGTTAATGAATAGCATTCTCATATAGGTGTTCCTTTTGTCCAGGTGGGAAAGGGCAGTGTGGAGTGCAATAAAGATTGCATCATCTGTGGATCTGTTTGGGCGGTATGCAAATTGGAGTGGGTCTAGGGTTTCTGGGCTAATGGTGTTGATGTGAGCCATTACCAGGCTTTCAAAGCACTTCATGGCTACGGACGTGAGTGCTACGGGTCTGTAGTCATTTAGGCAGGTTGCCTTTGTGTTCTTGGGCACAGGGACTATGGTGGTCTGCTTGAAACATGTTGGTATTACAGACTCAACCAGGGACATGTTGAAAATGTCTGTGAAGACACTTGCCAGTTGGTCAGCGTATGCTCTGAGTACACGTCCTGGTAATCCGTCTGTCCCCTCAGCCTTGTTTATGTGACCTGTATACAGGTCTTACTCACGTCGACCACGGAGAGCGTGATCAGACAGTCGTCCGGAAAAGCTGATGCTCTCATGCATGCCTCAGTGTTGCTTGCCTCGAAGCGAGCATAGAAGTTGTTTAGCTCGTCTGGTAGGCTCGTGTCATGGCAGCTCGCGGCTGTGCTTCCCTTTGTAGCCTGTAATAGTTTTCAAGCCCTGCCACATCCGACGAGCGTCGGAGCCGGTGTTGTCAAGCTGTACTATTTTTTGTGCTGACTGGAGTGTGTTCACCTGCTGTTCAAGCTCCACGTGTCTTACCTCCAGCTGGGTGAATGTATCCTTAATTTGAATGAGGAAGTAGTACTCTGTGCTTGTAGGTTGACTTTCCGCTTGGGGTTGCTCGTCTGTGGGGTCTGGTCTGACACGCTCGGACCGGGGGTATCTTTCTCAAGAGAGAGCTTATCTCTTTGATTATGTGAAAGTCCAGCTTGACTTTGGCTGACTCAGAGTCCTCGTTGTCTAATATCCTGAGTTTCCACCCATCACTAACCCCCCCTCCCCCCTTAACATAGGGGTAGTGTGTTAATATAGCACTGCGCCATGCCAGGGGATGGTCTGTGTGTAAGATTAACCTCACTTAGGTAGGTGGGACGGTAGCGTCCCACCTCGTCAACAGCCAGTGAAACTGCAGGGCGCCAAATTCAAAACAACAGAAATCCCATAATTAAAATTCCTCAAACATACATGTATTTTACACCATTGTGTCCGATTTCAAAAAGGCTTTACGATGAAAGCAAACCAAACGATTATGTTAGTTCAGAGCCAAGTCACAGAAAAACACAGCCATTTTTCCAGCCAAAGAGAGGCGTCACAAAAAGCAGAAATATAGATAAAATTAATCACTAACCTTTGATGATCTTCATCAGATGACACTCATCGGACTTCATGGTGCACAATACATGTATGTTTTGTTCGGTAAAGTTCATATTTATATCCAAAAATCTGAGTTTACATTGGCGCTTTATGTTCAGTAGTTCCAAAACATCCGGTGATTTTGCAGAGAGCCACATCAATTTACAGAAATACTCATAATAAACATTGATAAAAGATACAACTGTTAAGCATGGAATTTTAGATCCACTTCTCCTAAATGCAACCGCTGTATCAGATTTCAAATACACAGAAAAAGCAAACCATGCAATAATCTGAGTACGGAGCTCAGACGACAAATCAAGCCAAAAAGATATCCGCCATATTGTGCAGTCAACAGAAGTCAGAAATGCACTCCCAGGAATCCCAGTTCCACAATAAATGTTTGTTTTGTTCGATAAAGTCCATCATTTATGTCCAAAAACCTCCTTGTTGTTCGTGCGTTTTGTCCAGTAATCTGAATGCAGAATAAAAGTTAATAGAAACATGCCAAACGATGTTTAAAATCAATCCTCCGGTTGTTTTGTCATAAATAATCAATAATATTTCAACCAGACAAAAGCTTCGTCAATAGGAAAGGAGAAACAAGAAAAGCGCGTTCACGATCAGGGAGCATGGCTGATGAATGGCAATTTCCACTGGTCACTGACTGAAAGTGGTGTATCTCCCTCATTTATCAGAGTAAACGCCTGAAACAATGCCTAAAGACTGGTCACATGTAGAGGAAGGCACGGAGCTCGTGCACTGGGTCCTAAGTCTTTGTATGGTGGATAGGCTTTCAATGGAAAAACAGCCTTTCAAAATAATAGTACTTCCTGGTTGGATTTTCCTCGTGTTTCGCCTGCCATATCAGTTCTGTTATACTCACAGACATTTTAACAGTTTTGGAAACTTTAGAGTGTTTTCTATCCAAACCTACTAATTATATGCATATCCTATATTCTGGGACTGAGTAGCAGACAGTTTAATTTGGGCACGCTTTTCATCCAAAACTCCGAATGCTGCCCCCTACCCTAGTGAAGTTAAGTTGCGTAAGTTCCCATTTTTATAATAGCCAGCAAAAAAATTATCTTGATTTTCCATAAGGTGAATCCTTTTGTATTCTCTTACCTATTAATGTTTTACATCCTGAAGAACTGTATTGTAATGACCTCTGAACAGCGGCAGGGTCAAAGGTCTCTGCATTGGCTGGGGTAGGCTGTGAAACTCTTACTTCACACCTCAGTGCTAATTGAAGTTGCAGTCAGATATGTTCTGTCCTAGCAAGCTTGGTTGCCTTACTTTAGCATTCAGTCCTTATCAAGTAAAACATGTAATTGTCATATATTTTTCTTCTTGGCTTTAAAAGTAGTTTCAGACTCAACATTACTCACTCATTTCCAGGTTAGATTATTTTTCAGGTTTCTGTTTGATTGCCAGAGCATTTGCTTTCTAGCTTGGTAATAAGAATATTTGGTAGTAGGAATCCTTCTGGGTAAATTTTTCCAAAATCAGGTTTTAGGTTTGGAGTTTTGATTCGGAGCGAAGGTTATATTGTGGAGGGTGGTATCCTTTATATGTCCCTGCCAAAAAATCTAGATTTTTGTAAAAACAAGCGGGATGTGGGAAAATGTGGGAACTCATTCATCAATCAATAACATTTATTTATTAAGCCCTTCTTACATCAGCGGATATCACAAAGTGCTATACAGAAACCCAGCCTAAAACCCCAAACAGCAAGCAATGCAGGTGTAGAAGCACGGTGGCTAGGAAAAACTCCCTAGAAAGGCCAGAACCTGGGAAGAAACCTAGAGAGGAACCAGGCTATGAGGGGTGGCCAGTCCTTTTCTGGCTGTGCCGGGTGGAGATTATAATAGAGCATGGACAAGATGTTCAAATGTTCATAGATGACCAGCACGGTCAAATAATAATAATCACAGTGGTTGTAAAGGGTGCAACAGGTCAGCACCTCAGGAGGAAATGTCAGTTGGCTTTTCATGGATGTCAGTTGGCTTTCCCAGGTCTGGGACAGGTAGCACGTCCGGTGAAAAGGTCAGGGTTCCATAGCCGCAGGCAGAACAATTGAAACTGGAGCAGCATTATGACCAGGTGGACTAGGGACAGCAAGGAGTCACCAGGCCAGGAGGTCATGATGCATGGTCCTAGGACTCAGGTCCTCCGTGAGAGAGAGAGAAAAAAAGAATGAGAAAAAGAGAGAATTCTCTGTCCTCTCTCCCTCTCTCTCTCTCTCTCTCTCTCTCTATCCTGTCTTTCTCATGCTGTCTTGCTCTCTCTGTCCTGTCTCTCTCACTCTCGCTCTGTCCTCTCTCTCTCCTGTCTCTCTCACTCTTCTCTCTCTCTGTCCTGTCTCTCTGTCTATCTCTCTGTCCTGTCTCTTTCATTCTCTCTCTCCTCTCTCTCATTCTCTTGCTCTCCCCCCTCTCTCTCTCTCTCTCTCTCGCTCTCTCTGTCCTCTCTCTCTCTTTGATCTCTCTCTCTCTCTCGCTCTCTCTCTCTCTCTATCCTGTCTCTCTCACTCTCTCTCTGTTCTGTCTCTTTCAATCTCTCTCTCCTCTCTCTCGCTCTCTCTCTCTCTGACCTGTTCTCCTTCTTTCTCTCTCTCTCTTCAATGTGTGCCTGTGGGATAGTTGAGTCTGATCAATCACTGAGGGTTTTAGACAGACCACTAGTTCGGCAACAAATTGACCTTTACTTTCAGCCAAGCAGATACCTGGCAGATCTACTGTGTGTGTGTGTGTGCGCGCGTGTGCACGTGTGTGTGTGTGCGCGCCAAAGGTAGAGGTTAGCGGGTAGCAGTTTGGGCCTGGCTGAGCTAAGAGCCCATGTGTCTGTCAGCCTGAGAAGAGCACTGACCTCCACAGAGACACATCTCTCAGCCGGCACACACACTGTCTTCGTCTCTATCTCGCTCTCCTTTAACATCCTATCTTTGGCAGCAGCTTAGGTGTCTTTTTGTCGTGCCAGACATGACAGAAAATAAACTCATTACCTTGATGCTTTCTCTGTTCAGATGAATGCACTAACTGTATGTCTCTCTGGATAAGAGTGTCTGCTAAATGACTATATGTAAATATAAAATGAGAGGTCTGCACTCAGGTCTTCTCTCTCTCTAGAGAGTATCCTCTGAAGGTTTTCTGCCCCACTCAAGGTTTCCTCACCTCTGTTTTCTGTCCTCATCATCCCTCGTTCTCTGCCATAACAGCCTATAATTGTTGTCTTAGCACCCTTCATGTATAATGGATCAAGAGTTTAAAAGCTAAGGTGCAGTGAAGTTAATGCCACTGGGAATCTCTGTGCTGACAAATCCATCTGCATTCTGCCTCGCTCCCACGCGTTGTGCCCTGTTCTCTCTCTGTCCTGACAAATCCATCTGCATTCTGCCTCGCTCCCACGTGTTGTGCTCTGTTCTCTCTCTGTCCTGACAAATCCATCTGCATTCTGCCTCGCTTCCACGTGTTGTGCTCTGTTCTCTCTCTGTCCTGACAAATCCATCTGCATTCTGCCTCGCTCCCACGTGTTGGGCTCTGTTCTCTCTCTGTCCTGACAAATCCATCTGCATTCTGCCTCGCTCCCACGCGTTGTGCTCTGTTCTCTCTCTGTCCTGACAAATCCATCTGCATTCTGCCTCGCTCCCACGTGTTGTGCTCTGTTCTCTCTCTGTCCTGACAAATCCATCTGCATTCTGCCTCGCTCCCACGTGTTGGGCTCTGTTCTCTCTCTGTCCTGACAAATCCATCTGCATTCTGCCTCGCTCCCACGCTTTGTGCTCTTTTCTCTCTTGCTTCTACCCCTTCTCTCTTTCTTACTCTTTCTCTTTGTCTTTCTCTATCGCTTTAAAATGTGGGAAATCATATGAATCATGGAAACCTGCTCTCCCATCTCACGCCATCCAGCCTTTCTTGTTTTCATCCCTCCCTTCCACGCCCTCTCTCTCTCTCTGTCCAGTTTGTTTTCAGCCCTCCCTTCCTGGGCTGAGAATAATTGGGTTTCTCCCTAATAGCCAGGGTAATGTTGACACTACATAAATCCTCACCCAGAAATAGAGCCTCCTCTATCACCTAAAAATGCCTCATTGTTTTGTCCACTCGTCTGTTTTTCCCTCTCCTCACCACTCCTCCATCTCTCCACTCCTCCATCTCTCCACTCCGCCATCTCTCCATCTCTCCACTCCTCCATCTCTCCACTCTGCCATCTCTCCACTCATCCATCTCTACACTCCGCCATCTCTCCACTCCTCCATCTCTCCACTCCTCCATCTCTCCTCCATCTCTCCACTCCTCCATCTCTCCTCCATCTCTCCACTCCTCCATCTCTCCACTCCTCCACCTCTCCTCTCCTCCATCTCTCCTTTCCTCCATCTCTCCACTCCTCCATCTCTCCACTCCTCCACCTCTCCTCTCCTCCATCTCTCCTTTCCTCCATCTCTCCACTCCTCCATCTCTCCACTCCTCCATCTCTCCTCCATCTCTCCACTCCTCCATCTCTCCACTCCTCCACCTCTCCACTCCTCCATCTCTCCACTCTGCCATCTCTCCACTCATCCATCTCTCCACTCATCCATCTCTCCTCCATCTCTCCACTCCTCCATCTCTCCTCCATCTATCCGCTCCTCCATCTCTCCTCTCCTCCATATCTCCTCCCCTCCATCTCTCCTCCATCTCTCCACTCCTCCATCTCTCCACTCCTCCACCTCTCCTCTCCTCCATCTCTCCTTTCCTCCATCTCTCCTCTCCTCCATCTCTCCACTCTTCCGTCTCTCCTCTCCTCCATCAATCCTCTCCTCCATCTCTCCTCTCCTCCATCTCTCCACTCCTCCATCTCTCCACTCCTCCAGCTCTCCTCTCCTTCATCTCTCCTCTCCTCTCCTCCGTCTCTCCTCTCCTCCATCTCTCCACTCCTACATCTCTCCTCCATCTCTCTACTCCTCCATCTCTCCTCTCCTCCATCTCTCCACTCCTCCATCTCTCCACTCCTCCATCTCTCCACTCCGCCATCCCTAATAGCCGGGGTAATGTTGACACTACATAAATCCTCACCCAGAAATAGA
>NC_074693.1:10226461-10231461 GCF_029448725.1 Salvelinus fontinalis
AAATATTTATTTTCACAAAGTCTGCTGCCTCAGTTTGTATGATGGCAATTTGCATACACTCCAGAATGTTATGAAGAGTGATCAGATGAATTGCAATTAACCTCTTTGCCATGCAAATTAACTGAATCCACCAAAAACATTTCCACTGCATTTCAGCCCTGCCACAAAAGGACCAGCTGACATCATGTCAGTGATTCTCTCGTTAACACAGGTGTGAGTGTTGACGAGGACAAGGCTGGAGATCACTCTGTCATGCTGATTGAGTTTGATTTATTTATTTATTTTTACCTTTATTTAACTAGGCAAGTCAGTTAAGAACAAATTCTTATTTTCAATGACGGCCTAGGAACAGTGGGTTAACTGCCTGTTCAGGGGCAGAACGACAGATTTGTACCTTGTCAGCTCGGGGATTTGAACTTGCAACCTTCCGGTTACTAGTCCAACGCTCTAACCACTAGGCTACGCTGCCGCCCCATAACAGACTAGAAGCTATAAAAGGATGGTGGTGCTTGGAATCATTGTTCTTCCTCTGTCAACCATGGTTACCTGCAAGGAAACACATGCCGTCATCATTGCTTTGCACAAAAATGGCTTCACAGGCAAGGATATTGCTGCCAGTAAGATTGCACCTAAATCAACCATTTATCGGATCATCAAGAACTTCAAGGAGAGTGGTTCAGTTGCTGTGAAGAAGGCTTCAGGGTGCCAAAGAAAGTCCAGCAAGCGCCAGGAACGTCTCCTAAAGTTGATTCAGCTGCGGGATCGGGGCACCACCAGTAGAGCTTGCTCAGGAATGGCAGCAGGCAGGTGTGAGTGCATCGGGGAACAAAACATCAATATTTTGGGTCCATGGCCAGGAAACTCCCCAGACCTTAATCCCATTGACAACTTGTGGTCAATCCTCAAGAGGCGGGTGGACAAAAAAAAGCATTGATTATGCAAGAATGGGCTGCCATCAGTCAGGATGTGGCCCAGAAGTTAATTGACAAGGGCGGATTGCAGAGGTCTTGAAAAAGAAGGGTCAACACTGCAAATATTGACTCTTTGCATCAACTTCATGTAATTGTCAATAAAAGCCTTTGACACTTACGAAATGCTTGTAATTATACTTCAGTATTCCATAGTAACATCTGAAAAAAATATCAAAAGACACTGAAGCAGCAAACTTTGTGAAAATGTATATTTGTGTCATTCTCAAACCTTCTGGCCACGATTGTGCAGTATATATTTACTGTGTCTCAGTTGCATTCATACTACTATAATAGGATCTAGAATCTATAACTCTAAAATCCATACAGAGCCTTTTTAAGACAATGTAACACATACACACATACACACACATGTACATACACACACAGACACACACACCCAATCCTCTCGGTGTCTAAGAAGATAAATAGTTGATGGATGGTGTGAGCGGAGAAGAAATGGTCTGTGGATGTCTCTAAAGGTTTGTAATTGCTGCATAGAAAGGATGCTCAGTAGCCTGGAATATTGGCCTTAATGGGATTATACTGGGGGGGATAGAGAGAGGAAGAGGAGGAAATGCAGGGGAGGAAGGGAGGGGAGGAAAGGTTGGGGAGGGAAGGAAGGGGAGGAAAGGGAGGAGAAGAAAGGAAAGGAACAGGAGGAAAGGATGGGGAGGGAAAGAAGAGGAGGAGAGGAAAGGAAAGGAAGAGCAGGAGAGTAAGGGAAGGAAGAGCAGGATAGTAAGGAAAGGAAGAGCAGGAGAGTAAGGGAAGGAAGAGCAGGAGAGTAAGGGAAGGGAGAGCAGGAGAGTAAGGAAAGGAAGAGCAGGAGAGTAAGGGAAGGAAGAGCAGGATAGTAAGGAAAGGAAGAGCAGGAGAGTAAAGGAAGGAAGAGCAGGAGAGTAAGGGAAGGAAGAGCAGGAGAGTAAGGGAAGGAAGAGCAGGAGAGTAAGGAAAGGAAGAGCAGGAGAGTAAGGGAAGGAAGAGCAGGAGAGTAAGGGAAGGAAGAGCAGGAGAGTAAGGGAAGGAAGAGCAGGAGAGTAAGGGAAGGAAGAGCAGGAGAGTAAGGGAAGGAAGAGCAGGAGAGTAAGGGAAGGGAGAGCAGGAGAGTAAGGAAAGGAAGAGCAGGAGAGTAAGGGAAGGAAGAGCAGGAGAGTAAGGGAACGGAGAGCAGGAGAGTAAGGAAAGGAAGAGCAGGAGAGTAAGGAAAGGAAGAGCAGGAGAGTAAGGGAACGGAGAGCAGGAGAGTAAGGAAAGGAAGAGCAGGAGAGTAAGGAAAGGAAGAGCAGGAGAGTAAGGGAAGGAAGAGCAGGAGAGTAAGGGAAGGAAGAGCAGGAGAGTAAGGAAAGGAAGAGCAGGAGAGTAAGGAAAGGAAGAGCAGGAGAGTAAGGGAAGGAAGAGCAGGAGAGTAAAGGAAGGAAGAGCAGGAGAGTAAGGGAACGGAGAGCAGGAGAGTAAGGAAAGGAAGAGCAGGAGAGTAAGGAAAGGAAGAGCAGGAGAGTAAGGGAACGGAGAGCAGGAGAGTAAGGGAAGGAAGAGCAGGAGAGTAAGGGAAGGAAGAGCAGGAGAGTAAGGAAAGGAAGAGCAGGAGAGTAAGGAAAGGAAGAGCAGGAGAGTAAGGAAAGGAAGAGCAGGAGAGTAAGGGAACGGAGAGCAGGAGAGTAAGGGAAGGAAGAGCAGGAGAGTAAGGGAAGGAAGAGCAGGAGAGTAAGGGAAGGAAGAGCAGGAGAGTAAAGGAAGGAAGAGCAGGAGAGTAAGGGGAGGAAGAGCAGGAGAGTAAGGGAAGGAAGAGCAGGAGAGTAAGGGAAGGAAGAGCAGGAGAGTAAAGAAAGGAAGAGCAGGAGAGTAAGGGAAGGAAGAGCAGGAGAGTAAGGGAACGGAGAGCAGGAGAGTAAGGAAAGGAAGAGCAGGAGAGTAAGGAAAGGAAGAGCAGGAGAGTAAGGAAAGGAAGAGCAGGAGAGTAAAGAAAGGAGGAGCAGGAGAGTAAAGAAAGGAAGAGCAGGAGAGTAAGGGAAGGAAGAGCAGGAGAGTAAGGGAAGGAAGAGCAGGATAGTAAGGAAAGGAAGAGCAGGAGAGTAAGGGGAGGAAGAGCAGGAGAGTAAGGAAAGGAAGAGCAGGAGAGTAAGGGAAGGAAGAGCAGGAGAGTAAAGAAAGGAGGAGCAGGAGAGTAAAGAAAGGAAGAGCAGGAGAGTAAGGGAAGGAAGAGCAGGAGAGTAAGGGAAGGAAGAGCAGGAGAGTAAGGAAAGGAAGAGCAGGAGAGTAAGGGAAGGAAGAGCAGGAGAGTAAGGGAAGGAAGAGCAGGAGAGTAAGGGAAGGAAGAGCAGGAGAGTAAGGGAAGGAAGAGCAGGAGAGTAAGGGAAGGAAGAGCAGGAGAGTAAGGAAAGGAAGAGCAGGAGAGTAAGGGAAGGAAGAGCAGGAGAGTAAGGGAAGGAAGAGCAGGATAGTAAGGAAAGGAAGAGCAGGAGAGTAAGGAAAGGAAGAGCAGGAGAGTAAGGGAAGGAAGAGCAGGAGAGTAAGGAAAGGAAGAGCAGGAGAGTAAGGGAAGGAAGAGCAGGAGAGTAAGGGAAGGAAGAGCAGGAGAGTAAGGGAAGGAAGAGCAGGAGAGTAAGGAAAGGAAGAGCAGGAGAGTAAGGGAAGGAAGAGCAGGAGAGTAAGGGAAGGAAGAGCAGGAGAGTAAGGGAAGGAAGAGCAGGAGAGTAAGGGAAGGAAGAGCAGGAGAGTAAGGGAAGGAAGAGCAGGAGAGTAAGGGAAGGAAGAGCAGGAGAGTAAGGGAAGGAAGAGCAGGAGAGTAAGGGAAGAAGAGCAGGAGAGTAAGGGAAGGAAGAGCAGGAGAGTAAGGGAAGGAAGAGCAGGAGAGTAAGGGAAGGAAGAGCAGGAGAGTAAAGAAAGGAAGAGCAGGAGAGTAAGGAAAGGAAGAGCAGGAGAGTAAGGGAAGGAAGAGAAGGAGAGTAAGGGAAGGAAGAGCAGGAGAGTAAAGGAAGGAAGAGCAGGAGAGTAAAGGAAGGAAGAGCAGGAGAGTAAGGGAAGGAAGAGCAGGAGAGTAAGGGAAGGAAGAGCAGGAGAGTAAAGAAAGGAAGAGCAGGAGAGTAAGGGAAGGAAGAGCAGGAGAGTAAAGGAAGGAAGAGCAGGAGAGTAAGGGAAGGAAGAGCAGGAGAGTAAGGGAAGGAAGAGCAGGAGAGTAAGGGAAGGAAGAGCAGGAGAGTAAGGAAAGGAAGAGCAGGAGAGTAAGGGAAGGAAGAGCAGGAGAGTAAGGGAAGGAAGAGCAGGAGAGTAAAGGAAGGAAGAGCAGGAGAGTAAAGAAAGGAAGAGCAGGAGAGTAAGGAAAGGAAGAGCAGGAGAGTAAGGGAAGGAAGAGCAGGAGAGTAAGGGAAGGAAGAGCAGGAGAGTAAGGGAAGGAAGAGCAGGAGAGTAAGGGAAGGAAGAGCAGGAGAGTAAAGGAAGGAAGAGCAGGAGAGTAAGGGAAGGAAGAGCAGGAGAGTAAGGGAAGGAAGAGCAGGAGAGTAAGGGAAGGAAGAGCAGGAGAGTAAAGAAAGGAAGAGCAGGAGAGTAAGGGAAGGAAGAGCAGGAGAGTAAGGGAAGGAAGAGCAGGAGAGTAAAGGAAGGAAGAGCAGGAGAGTAAGGGAAGGAAGAGCAGGAGAGTAAGGGAAGGAAGAGCAGGAGAGTAAGGAAAGGAAGAGCAGGAGAGTAAGGGAAGGAAGAGCAGGAGAGTAAGGGGAGGAAGAGCAGGAGAGTAAGGAAAGGAAGAGCAGGAGAGTAAGGGAAGGAAGAGCAGGAGAGTAAGGGAACGGAGATCAGGAGAGTAAGGGAAGGAAGTGCAGGAGAGTAAGGGAAGGAAGAGCAGGAGAGTAAAGAAAGGAAAGAAATGGGATGCATTTAGATGATGCACTTTAATGTCAGTCTCTCTCTCTCTCCTGCCTCTCTCTCCTGTCTCTCTCTCCTGTGTGTCTCTCTCTCCTGTCTCTCCCTCTCTCCTGTCTCTCTCTCTCTCCTGTCTCTCTCTCTCAATTCAATTCAATTCAATTCAAGGGGCTT
>NC_074693.1:10241461-10281461 GCF_029448725.1 Salvelinus fontinalis
CACACACACACCAACACACCCACCAACACACATACCAACACACGCACCACCACCAACACACACACACCAACACACACACCAACACACACACCAACACACCCACCAACACACCTACCAACACACACACCAACACACCTACCAACACACCCACCAACACACCCACCAACACATTCACCAACACACACACCAACACACCCACCAACACACCCACCAACACATACACCAACACACCCACCAACACACCCACCAACACACACACCAACACACCCACCAACACACAAACCAACACACGCACCAACACATCCACCAACACACCCACCAACACATACACCAACACACACACAAACACACCAACACACCCACCAACACATACACCAACACACACACCAACACACACACCAACACACCAACACACCCACCAACACATACACCAACACACACACCAACACACACACAAACACATACACCAACACACCCACCAACACATACACCACCACACACACCAACACACGCACCAACACACACACCAACACACACACCAACACACATACCAACACACCTACCAACACACACACCAACACACACACCAACACACACACCAACACACACACCAACACCAACACACACACACCAACACACACACCAACACACACACACCAACACACACACCAACACACGCACCACCACCAACACACACACACCAACACACACACCAACACACGCACCAACACACGCACCACCACCAACACACACACCAACACACCTACCAACACACACACCAACACACACACCAACACACACACCAACACACACACCAACACCAACACACACACACCAACACACCTACCAACACACGCACCAACACATACACCAACACACACACCCCTACCAACACACACACCAACACACACACCAACACACACACCAACACACACACCAACACCAACACACACACACCAACACACCTACCAACACACGCACCAACACACACACCAACACACACACCAACACACCTACCAACACACACACCAACACACACACCAACACACATACCAACACACACACCAACACACACACCAACACACACACCAACACACACACCAACACACACACCAACACACCTACCAACACACACACCAACACACACACCAACACACACACCAACACACACACCAACACACCTACCAACACACACACCAACACACACACCAACACACACACCAACACACACACCAACACACACACCAACACACACACCAACACACCAACACACACACCAACACACACACCAACACACCTACCAACACACACACCAACACACCTACCAACACACACACCAACACACCAACAAACACACCAACACACACACCAACACACACACCAACACACCTACAAACACACACACCAACACACACACCAACACACACACCAACACACACACCAACACACCTACCAACACACACACCAACACACACACCAACACACACACCAACACACCTACCAACACACACACCAACACACCTACCAACACACACACCAACACACACACCAACACACACACCAACACACCTACCAACCCACACACCAACACACACACCAACACACATACCAACACACATACCAACACACACACCACCACACCTACCAACACACACACCAACACACACACCAACACACATACCAACACACACACCAACACACACACCAACACACACACCAACACACACACCAACACACACACCAACACACCTACCAACACACCTACCAACACACACACCAACACACACACCAACACACACACCAACACACACACCAACACACCTACCAACACACACACCAACACACACACCAACACACACACCAACACACACACCAACACACACACCAACACACCTACCAACACACACACCAACACACACACCAACACACACACCAACACACACACCAACACACCTACCAACACACACACCAACACACCTACCAACACACACACCAACACACACACCAACACACACACCAACACACCTACCAACACACACACCAACACACACACCAACACACCTACCAACACACACACCAACACACCTACCAACACACACACCAACACACCTACCAACACACACACCAACACACCTACCAACACACACACCAACACACACACCAACACACACACCAACACACACACCAACACACACATCAACACACCTACCAACACACACACCAACACACCAACAAACACACCAACACACACACCAACACACACACCAACACACCTACAAACACACACACCAACACACACACCAACACACCTACAAACACACACACCAACACACACACACCAACACACCTACAAACACACACACCAACACACACACCAACACACCTACAAACACACACACCAACACACACACCAACACACCTACAAACACACACACCAACACACACACCAACACACCTACAAACACACACACCAACACACACACCAACACACCTACCAACACACACACCAACACACCTACCAACACACACACCAACACACCAACAAACACACCAACACACACACCAACACACACACCAACACACACACCAACACACATACCAACACACACACCAACACACACACCAACACACACACCAACACACACACCAACACACACACCAACACACCTACCAACACACACACCAACACACACACCAACACACACACCAACACACACACCAACACACCTACCAACACACACACCAACACACACACCAACACACACACCAACACACACACCAACACACCTACCAACACACACACCAACACACACACCAACACACACACCAACACACACACCAACACACCTACCAACACACACACCAACACACCTACCAACACACACACCAACACACACACCAACACACCTACCAACACACACACCAACATACACACCAACACACACACCAACACACACACCAACACACCTACCAACACACACACCAACACACACACCAACACACCTACCAACACACACACCAACACACCTACCAACACACACACCAACACACCTACCAACACACACACCAACACACCTACCAACACACACACCAACACACACACCAACACACACACCAACACACACACCAACACACACACCAACACACCAACAAACACACACACCAACACACACACCAACACACCTACAAACACACACACCAACACACACACCAACACACCTACAAACACACACACCAACACACACACCAACACACCTACAAACACACACACCAACACACACACCAACACACCTACCAACACACACACCCCTACCAACACACACACCAACACACAAACCAACACACACACCAACACACACACCAACACACCTACCAACACACACACCACCACACACACCAACACACAGACCAACACACCTACCAACACACCTACCAACACACACAACCCTACCAACACACACACCAACACACACACCAACACACACACCAACACACACACCAACACACCTACCAACACACACACCAACACACGCACCAACACACACACCAACACACATACCAACACACACACGAACACACCTACCAACACACACACCAACACACACACCAACACACATACCAACACACCTACCAACACACACACCAACACACACACCACCACACACACCAACACACACACACCAACACACATACCAACACACCCACCAACACACCCACCAACACACACACCAACACACACACCAACACACATACCAACACACCTACCAACACACACACCACCACATACACCAACACACACACCAACACACACACACCAACACACACACCACCACACACACCACCACATACACCAACACACACACCAACACACACACCAACACACGCACCAACACACACACCAACACACACACACAAACACACCTACCAACACACACACCAACACACACACACGCAAACACAAACACACATGGAAATGCACACACACATGGAAACGCAAACACAAACACACACACACACACACACATGCCCAAAAGTGATCCTGCTGGTGATGGGACATCACCTCCTGGTGTGATGATGTCACAGATAATCATCATCACCCGTTACTCTGACCCATCAGGCTACCATGACCACTACACACCAGCAGCAACACTGACGGCCCTGTGTGTGCGTGTGTGTGTGTGTGTGTGTGTGTGTGCGTGCGTGCGTGCGTGCGTGCGTGTGTGTGTGTGTGTGTGTGTGTGTGTGTGTGTGTGTGTGTGTGTGTGTGTGTGTGTGTGTGTGTGTGTGTGTGTGTGTGTGTACCGGAGGGGTGGGCTATGTCAGTTTTTGTATTTAGTAAGGATCCCATGATCAGCAGCTACTCTTCCTGGGTCCAGCAACGTTAATTAAGGGAGTTATATACAATTACATGACATTACGTTTCATAACACTTCTCACAGCACAGTGTGTTCCCTCAGGCCACTACTCTACTTACACATATCTACAATTCAACATCCATGTGAACGTGTGTGTAGAGTGCGTCTCTTCTCATGTGTATGTCTGTCTTTGCCTGTGTGTCTTTTCACAGTCCCCGCTGTTCCGTATTGTGTATTTTTTGGGGTCTCATTCCAATGCTTGCATCAGTTACCTGATGTGGAATAGAGTTCCATGTAGCTATGGCTCTATGTAGTACTGTGCACCTCACATAGTCTGTTCTGGACTTGGGGTTTGTGAAGAGTCCTTTGGTGGCATGTCTTTTGGGGTATGCATGGGTGTCTGAGCTGTGTGCTAGTAGTTTAAACAGACAGCTAGGTGCACTCAGTGTGTCAACACTTCTTACAAAAACAAGTAGTGTTGAAGTCAATCTCTCCTCCACTTTGATCCATGAGAGACTGATATGTATATGATTAATGTTAGCTCTATGTTACATTTAAGGGAAAGTCGTACTGCCCTGTTCTGAGACAATTGTAGTTTTCCGAGGTCCCTCTTTGTGGAACCTGACCACATGACTGAACAGGAGTCCAGTTGGGAGAAAAGTAGAGCCTGTAGGACCTGTCTTGTTGATAGTCTAGTTAAAAAGGCAGAGCAGCACTTTATTATGGACAGACTTAGTTACTGGAATAAGCAATTTCATAAATGTGTCAAGTGCAGCGTTTGGTTGCTCCTCATTACACACCACAGACCAGCAAATATTCTTTACATCAATAACATATGAATCATTACAAAACGTCTCGTATGACCTCTTATACACTTTATTAGGCCCAGCCTTTGGAACTTTGGTTTTCCTAGATGTGGCTACTATATCGTGATCCTATAAGATGGGTGTGGCTACTATATCGTGATCCTATAAGATGGATGTGGCTACTATATCGTGATCCTATAAGATGGATGTGGCTACTATATCGTGATCCTATAAGATGGATGTGGCTACTATATCGTGATCCTATTAGATGGATGTGGCTACTATATCGTGATCCTATTAGATGGATGTGGCTACTATATCGTGATCCTATTAGATGGGTGTGGCTACTATATCGTGATCCTATTAGATGGATGTGGCTACTATATCGTGATCCTATAAGATGGATGTGGCTACTATATCGTGATCCTATTAGATGGGTGTGGCTACTATATCGTGATCCTATTAGATGGATGTGGCTACTATATCGTGATCCTATTAGATGGGTGTGGCTACTATATCGTGATCCTATAAGATGGATGTGGCTACTATATCGTGATCCTATAAGATGGATGTGGCTACTATATCGTGATCCTATTAGATGGATGTGGCTACTATATCGTGATCCTATAAGATGGATGTGGCTACTATATCGTGATCCTATTAGATGGATGTGGCTACTATATCGTGATCCTATAAGATGGATGTGGCTACTACATCGTGATCCTATTAGATGGGTGTGGCTACTATATCGTGATCCTATAAGATGGATGTGGCTACTATATCGTGATCAATGCATGAGATGGATGTGGATACTGCTTTAAAGCAGATTTCTGCAGCATTAGTAAAGATGTGATCCATACATGCTGATGATTTTGTTCCTCTGCTGTGTGTAACTTCCCTGGTATGGTGACTAATAACCTGCATGAGGTTACAGGCAAACGTTTTGTTAAGTGGGCAACTTGACGAAAGCCAGTCAATACTTAAATCACCCAGAAAATATACTTCTCTGTTGATATCACCTACATTATCAAGCATTTCACACATGCTATCCAGTTGCCATGGCACACAGCGACCTGGAAGCTATGCTAATCGTCATGAACAGATTAGGCAGGGTTGACTGCTGGAAGTTCAATGGTAACACACCCACACACCCACACACACACACACACACACACACACACACACACACACACACACACACACACACACACACACACACACACACACACACACACACACACACACACACACACACACACACACACACACAGAGCCTTCACACTCTGTTCTATTACCTTGCTCCATACAGCCATGTGTGTGTTGGTGTAAAGTTTAGCCAAAGTCATCCAGCCCTCTTGTGTATCTGTGTGTAGATTGATGATGTCTGAAGCAGGGAGGGAGATTATTCCTCTATAGATTTATCATGTCTGGACTACTAACTGGCTGATTATGCAAAGGAGACATAGTGCAACCCAACACAGAGACACGATGCAACCAGAGAGAGATACTGTAAATAGAGAGAGGGCTGATTATGCTACGGAGACATAGTGCAACCCAACACAGAGACACGATGCAACCAGAGAGAGAGATACTGTAAATAGAGAGAGAGAGGGCTGATGGTTGTATGCCCAGTAATATAACAGAGTATAATGAGATGTCTCTTCTCCATGAAAGATTGTTACATAAAAAATGTAAATTAAAAAAGTCTCCCCTCCACTCCTCTACCTCCTCCACCACTCATCACCATGTCCAAAACAATTGTCTGCTTGACTCCCTTGAGGGTTTGTGTGTGTGTGTGTGTGTGTGTGTGTGTGTGTGTGTGTGTGTGTGTGTGTGTGTGTGTGTGTGTGTGTGTGTGTGTGTGTGTGTGTGTGTGTGTGTGTGTGTGTGTGTGTGTGTGTGTGTGTGTGTGTGTGTGTGTGTGTGTGTGTTGTCATGACGCTAGCCCTTTCAGTGAATTGGCTAGCACAGATGTGAACAACAGGAGAGGGGGGGAGCAGTTTTATAACTTAACCCCCGCGTCATAAATTCCGTAAAGAGACTCTCCCTGGTCATGCGGTATGGAGAGAGTTTCACAGTTAGACAAAGGGATTCCACCCCTCAATTCTATTACATCCCAGAATTTGAGAACTGAACAATATTCCTATTTTGGAGAATGTGTAAACGGTCGGTGGAGAAGCCAGCTACGACCCGGTCCGTTTTGTTTGATGTTTGTGACCTCATGAAAGACAATACAGCCACATTACCATAACTCTGTTTATACAGGTGCCCCCGTTATGAGGTTGGCATCTAATTATTGTATAAAATGAATGAGTAAAGATGAAAATATTTGCGAAATGATGCAATGTGATGTGAACTTTTAAAATTAGAAAATCTTCTTCCCTGTAAAGTTTAACCACAAAGTCAGGAGCCACACCCAAGTGAATAGGCATTGGTTGGAAATGATGAACCAACCCCTTTCCTACATTTCTATAAAAGCCCCCGTGACCCAATCCACGTTGAACTAAGCAAACCCCAGCTTGAGCTGTGGTGGCGAATAGTTGGATATCCACTCTACATAACGAAAAGTCACTCAAGTTCTGAATAGGATTTGTCCTCATGTTTAAAAGGGCTAATTATAATGTCAACCTACAGCCCAGGAAACGTGGGAGCTTGAAATGGTATGAACTCTGAACTATTGATCACTCAAGAAGAAGTGAGTCCTAGATGACAGCCTATCAGACTGCAGCTGTAAAGGCAGCACATCTAGTACAACACCACTGACCGACGTGGACCAATCTCCAGAGTCAGATGAACCCTCTCAGACCATGTGACCACACAACGACCCGGAGGATTCCACACAGGACAAACCAGAGCCTCACACCACCAGCTTCACATAAATACAATGCGTTGCTTTTCCGATTGAGCGATCGTTAGTGGCATATGTATTTATGGGAGAATAGCTTCCCGGGTCCGATAGAGACCCATGTTCCTTAGTCTTCTATCGTGTTATAACCAAACTGTTTTTGTTTAGGGACGGTATAATGTTATCATGTATTGTATATTCTGTAATTTTTTTATTCATTCATAAATAAATAAATAATTGTGCCAATTGGTGTATGGATGATTTATGGTAAAGGCTGGGTTCGAGCAGACAACCAACAATTTACGACATTTAGATGAGACTGACGAAGGTAATAATAATAATTCATTAATAGAAGAATAATTGATCAGATATTGAAATATCTGAAGAGTTACATTATATTCGGAAAATTATAACTTTGTAATCTGAAAATGTTCCGTTGTGTTCTGACTTCCTAGTTAATCACATTTACATAATTAGTTTAATCACGTAATAATACTTACAGAGAATTACAGAGAGAGTGTGTGTGTGTGTGTGTGTGTGTGTGTGTGTGTGTGTGTGTGTGTGTGTGTGTGTGTGTGTGTGTGTGTGTGTGTGTGTGTGTGTGTGTGTGTGTGTGTGTGTGTGTGTGTGTGTGTGTGTGTGTGTGTGTGTGTTTGTGTTTGTGTGTACGTGCGTGCGTGTGTATATGTGCTGGTTTGGGTCCAAACTGATTGCGCTGCATGAGGGAAACTCATGTCTCTCTGAGAATCACTATTTCACACTGCTGAGTATTAGAGAGGAGGGGAGAGAGAAGGATAGAGTGAGAGAGGAAGAGAGAGAGAAGGATAGTGTGAGAGAGAGGAGAGGAGAGAGAGAAGGATAGAGTGAGAGAGAGGAGAGGAGAGAGAGTAGGATAGTGAGAGAGGGGAGAGGAGAGAGAGAAGGATAGATTGAAAGAGGGGAGAGGAGAGAAGGTAGGATAGTGAGAGAGGAAGAGAGAGAGAAGGATAGTGAGAGAGAGGAAGAGAGAGAGAAGGATAGTGAGAGAGAGGAGAGGAGAGAGAGAAGGATAGAGTGAGAGAGAGGAAGAGAAAGAGAAGGATAGATTGAAAGAGGGGAGAGGAAGGTGTGGGGAGAGCACCTTTCTAGTCTACGACCATCTGGCTTGTGCTAGTCAGGTGATGAGAGTGTGTTAGAGAGTGTACGTGCATACGGCTGATCTCGTCACTCTCTCTACTTTGTCATGCACGACCAGCGTTGGGGAATATGAAATACGTGTAGTTCAACTAGTAATTTAACTACGTTGTGCAGTAGCTTGGTGGTAGCTAGTGTTTTCTCTAGTTAATTATTGTTTTGCCATGTAGTGGTGTAGCAAACTCCTGGAATTACACGTGTGTGTAGTGTTAAATGAAATATGGGTGAAGTAGTTATAATCTCTTTTCTTTTTCGGCGTCAGACCTGCCTAATTCTCACTTGAGAATGGGCTGTGTGGAGTGCAATAGAGATTGCATCATCTGTGGATCTGTTGGGGCAGTATGCAAATTAGAGTGGGTCTAGGGTTTCTGGGATAATGGTGTTGATGTGACCCATGACCAGCCTTTCAAAGCACTTCATGACTACAGATGTGAGCGCTACCGGTCGGTAGTTGTTTAAGCAGTTTACCATAGTGTTCTTGTGCACAGGGACTATGGTGGTCTGCTTAAAACATGTTGGCATTAAAGACTCAGACAGGGAGAGGTGAAAAATGTCAGTGACGACACTTGCTCGCATTACACGTCCTGGTAATCCGTCTAGCCCTGTGGCCCGGTAAATGTTGACTTGTTTAAAGGTCTTACTCACATCGGCTGCAGAGAGTGTGATCACACAGTCTTCCAGACCAGCTGGTGCTCTCATGCATGTTTCAGTGTTATTTGCCTCGAAGCGAGCATAGAAGTTTAGTTTAGCTCGTCTGGTAGGCTCATGTCACTAGGCAGCTCTCGGCTGTGCTTCCCTTCGTAGTCTCTAATGGTTTGCAAGCCCTGCCACATCCGACGAGTGTCAGAGCCAGTGTAGTACAATTCGATCTTAGTCCTGTATTGATGCTTTGCCTGGTTGATGGTTTATTGGAGGGCATAGTGGGATTTCTTATAAGCTTCTGGGATAAAGTCCCGCTCCTTGAAAGCGCAGCTCTAGCCTTTAGCTCAGTGCGGATGTTGCCTGTAATCCATGGCTTCTGGTTGGTGTATGTACGTACGTTCACTGTGGGGATGACGTCATCAATGCACTTATTTATGAAGCCAATGACTGATGGGGTGTACTCCACAATGCCGTTGGAGGAATCCCGGAACATATTCCAGTCTGTGCTAGCAAAACAGTCCTGTAGCTTAGCATCTGCTTCATCTGACCACTTTTTTATTGATCTAGTCACTGGTACTTCCTGCTTTAATTTTTGATTATAAGCAGGAATCAGGAGGATAGAATTATGGTCAGATATGCCAAATGGAGGGGGAGGGAGGGCTTTGTATGCGTCTCTGTGTGTGGAGTAAAGGTGGGTCAGAGATTTGTTTCCTCTTGTTGCACATTTAACATGCTGATAGAAATGTAAGTTTCCCTGCATTAAAGTCCCCGGCTACTAGGAGCGCCGTCTCTGGGTGAGCGTTTTCTTGTTTGCTTATGGCGGATTACAGCTCATTCACTGCTGTCTTAGTGCCAGCCTGTAAACAGCATGTAAACAGCTATGAAAAATGCAGATGAAAGCTCTCTAGGTAGATAGTGTGGTCTACAGCTTATCATGAGAAACTCTACCTCATGCGACCAATAGCTTGAGACTTCCTTAGATAACGTGCACCAGCTGTTATTTACAAAAATACTTAGTCCGCCGCCCCTTGTCTTACCAGACGCCGCTGTTCTATCCTGCCAGTACAGCGTATAACCAGCCAGCTGTATGTTGATAGTGCTGTCGTTCACCCACGACTCCGTGAAGCATAAGATATTACAGTTTTGAATGTCCCGTTGATCATCTATTTCATTCTCCAAAGATTGCACGTTTGCTAGCAGAATGTAGGAAGTGGGAGTTTATTCGATTGCCTACGAATCCTCAGAAGGCAGCCTGCCCTCTGGCCCCTTTTTCTTCGCCTCCTCCTCACGCGAATCACGGGGATCTTGGCCTGTTCCCGAGAAAGCAGTATATGGTTCGCGTCGGGCTCATCAGACTCGTTAAAGGAAAAAGAGGATTCTGCCTGTCCTTGGTGAGTAATCGCAGTCCTGATGTCTAGAAGTTATTTTCAGTCATAAGAGATGGTAGGGGCAACATTATGTACAAAATAAGTAAAAAAATAAGCTACAAATAATGAAGAAAAAAAACGAATGAAAAAACACAATCGGTTGGGGACAGCCTTCTCTTCCGGTGCCATTTTACACCATAGGATTACAGGTAAAACGTCTGCCTTCTCTTCCGGTGCCATTTTACACCATAGGATTACAGGTAAAACGTCTGCCTTCTCTTCCGGTGCCATTTTACACCATAGGATTACAGGTAAAACGTCTGCCTTCTCTTCCGGTGCCATTTTACACCATAGGATTACAGGTAAAACGTCTGCCTTCTCTTCCGGTGCCATTTTACACCATAGGATTACAGGTAAAACGTCTGCCTTCTCTTCCGGTGCCATTTTACACCATAGGATTACAGGTAAAACGTCTGCCTTCTCTTCCGGTGCCATTTTACACCATAGGATTACAGGTAAAACGTCTGCCTTCTCTTCCGGTGCCATTTTACACCATAGGATTACAGGTAAAACGTCTGCCTTCTCTTCCGGTGCCATTTTACACCATAGGATTACAGGTAAAACGTCTGCCTTCTCTTCCGGTGCCATTTTACACCATAGGATTACAGGTAAAACGTCTGCCTTCTCTTCCGGTGCCATCTTACACCAAACGATTACAGAGACTGTAGCCTGTTCAGGTGTTTTGAGTATATCCCTCCCGTCCGACTCACCATTTCGAGGTCAGTAATCGCTGTTCTGAGATCTTTTCGGTCATAAGAGACGGAGGCAGCAACATTATGTACAAAATGAGTGACAAGCAATGCAACAACAGAAAAGTAACACGGTTAAGAGCCAATGAAATTGCAGACATCCCCTCCAGCACCATCATGAATTTAACCTGTCTAGGATCAGCGTGCCGCTAGCGGCACACCCCCCCCCCCCCCCCCACTGAAAAACCAGTGCCGCGAAATTCAAAAAAAATATTTTTTTTAAATATTTAACTTTCACACATTAAAGTCCCCGGCTACTAGGAGCGCCGTCTCTGGGTGAGCGTTTTCTTGTTTGCTTATGGCGGATTACAGCTCATTCACTGCTGTCTTAGTGCCAGCCTGTAAACAGCATGTAAACAGCTATGAAAAATGCAGATGAAAACTCTCTAGGTAGATAGTGTGGTCTACAGCTTATCATGAGAAACTCTACCTCATGCGACCAATAGCTTGAGACTTCCTTAGATAACGTGCACCAGCTGTTATTTACAAAAATACTTAGTCCGCCGCCCCTTGTCTTACCAGACGCCGCTGTTCTATCCTGCCAGTACAGCGTATAACCAGCCAGCTGTATGTTGATAGTGCTGTCGTTCACCCACGACTCCGTGAAGCATAAGATATTACAGTTTTGAATGTCCCGTTGATCATCTATTTCATTCTCCAAAGATTGCACGTTTGCTAGCAGAATGTAGGAAGTGGGAGTTTATTCGATTGCCTACGAATCCTCAGAAGGCAGCCTGCCCTCTGGCCCCTTTTTCTTCGCCTCCTCCTCACGCGAATCACGGGGATCTTGGCCTGTTCCCGAGAAAGCAGTATATGGTTCGCGTCGGGCTCATCAGACTCGTTAAAGGAAAAAGAGGATTCTGCCTGTCCTTGGTGAGTAATCGCAGTCCTGATGTCTAGAAGTTATTTTCAGTCATAAGAGATGGTAGGGGCAACATTATGTACAAAATAAGTAAAAAAATAAGCTACAAATAATGAAGAAAAAAAACGAATGAAAAAACACAATCGGTTGGGGACAGCCTTCTCTTCCGGTGCCATTTTACACCATAGGATTACAGGTAAAACGTCTGCCTTCTCTTCCGGTGCCATTTTACACCATAGGATTACAGGTAAAACGTCTGCCTTCTCTTCCGGTGCCATTTTACACCATAGGATTACAGGTAAAACGTCTGCCTTCTCTTCCGGTGCCATTTTACACCATAGGATTACAGGTAAAACGTCTGCCTTCTCTTCCGGTGCCATTTTACACCATAGGATTACAGGTAAAACGTCTGCCTTCTCTTCCGGTGCCATTTTACACCATAGGATTACAGGTAAAACGTCTGCCTTCTCTTCCGGTGCCATTTTACACCATAGGATTACAGGTAAAACGTCTGCCTTCTCTTCCGGTGCCATTTTACACCATAGGATTACAGGTAAAACGTCTGCCTTCTCTTCCGGTGCCATTTTACACCATAGGATTACAGGTAAAACGTCTGCCTTCTCTTCCGGTGCCATTTTACACCATAGGATTACAGGTAAAACGTCTGCCTTCTCTTCCGGTGCCATCTTACACCAAACGATTACAGAGACTGTAGCCTGTTCAGGTGTTTTGAGTATATCCCTCCCGTCCGACTCACCATTTCGAGGTCAGTAATCGCTGTTCTGAGATCTTTTCGGTCATAAGAGACGGAGGCAGCAACATTATGTACAAAATGAGTGACAAGCAATGCAACAACAGAAAAGTAACACGGTTAAGAGCCAATGAAATTGCAGACATCCCCTCCAGCACCATCATGAATTTAACCTGTCTAGGATCAGCGTGCCGCTAGCGGCACACCCCCCCCCCCCCCCCCACTGAAAAACCAGTGCCGCGAAATTCAAAAAAAATATTTTTTTTAAATATTTAACTTTCACACATTAAAGTCCAATACAGCTAATGAAAGACACAGATCTTGTGAATCCAGTCAACATGTCCGATTTTTAAAATGTTTTACAGGGAAGACACAATATGTAAAGATGTACATCTATTACCTAAAAACACATTAGCATAATCCACCATCTTTTATTTGTCCACCAACACCAGTAGCCATCACCAATTCGGCTAAACTAAGATATTTATAGCCCCTAACCAACAAAAAAACTCATCAGATGACAGTCTGATAACATATTTATGGTATGGGATAGGTTTTGTTAGAAAAAAGTGCATATTTCAGGTAGATGGCATAGGTTACAATTGCACCCACCGTCACAAATGGAATAGATAAACTACTTAGAGCAACGTGTTTACCTACTTACTAATCATCAAACATTTCGTAAAAATACACAGCATACACGAATCGAAAGACACAGATCCTGTGAATACAGACAATATTTCAGATTTTCTAAGTGTCTTACAGCGAAAACACAATAAATCGTTATATTAGCATAGCACATAGCACATAGCAGCCCAGCATTGATTCTAGCCAAAGTGAGCGATAACGTCAACATCGCCAAAAATATATTAATTTTTTCACTAACCTTCTCAGAATTCTTCAGATGACACTCCTGTAACATCATATTACACAATCCATATAGAGTTTGATCGAAAATGTTTATATTTAGCCACCAAAATCATGGTTAGACAATGTGAAATGTAGCTCAGCTGGTCAGAAAATGTCCTTGCGCCACTTAGACAGTGATCTACTCTTATACATAAATACTCATAAACGTGACTAAAAAATATAGGGTGGACAGGGATTGATAGACAATTTAATTCTTAATACAATTGCGGAATTACATTTTTTAATTTATCCTTACTTTTCAATACAGTTTGCGCCAAGCGAAGCTACGTCAAAAAACATGGCGTCCTAAGCCACTAAAATGTTTCGACAGAAACACGATTTATCATAATAAAAATGTCCTACTTTGAGCTGTTCTTCCATCAGTATCTTGGGCAAAGGATCCTTTCTTGGGAGTAATCGTCTTTTGGTGGAAAGCTGTCCTCTTGCCATGTGGAAATGCCAACTGCGTTCGGGATGAACTGAAAAGCGTGCCCAGCTATTCACATCGTTTCAAAAATAAATGTCCCAAAATCGCACTAAACGGATATAAATTGCTATAAAACGCTTTAAATTAACTACCTTATGATGTTTTTAACTCCTATAACGAGTGAAAAGATGACCGGAGAAATATAACAGGCTAAACTAACGCTTGGAACAGGAGCGGTCGGTGTCCTCCACGCGCGTTACGCACCAAGAAAAGACTTGCTAGCTACAGGGTTTTTTCATTTGTAGTGCCTGTGAACGCGCAATCGACCCCATTGGAATCGTCATCACGTAAAGGCATCCAGGGGAAGACGTAAGAAGTGTCCGTATAGTCATAGCAATAACAGTGCCCTTTTAACTGACTTCAGAACAGTGGCCAACATTTCTGAAATCTGACTCCATGTCAGGGAAATTGCTGTAGAATGGGCTCTGTTCCACTTAGAGACAAAATTTCAACTCCTATAGAAACTATAGACTGTTTTCTATCCAATAATAATAATAATATGCATATTGTACGATCAAGGATTTTGTGGGAAGCCGTTTCAAAAATTACCCAATTAGCATAAATAGTCTCAACAGCGCCCCCATCCTCAACAGGATAATGATGAGTGTGTGGCTGAAATAGCCAAATCCACTACTTTAAAGGGCTGTCCACATACATGTGTATATACAGTTGAAGTCGGAAGTTTACATACACCTTACCCAAATACATTACCCAAATACAAATTCCCTGTTTTCGGTCAGTTAGGATCACCACTTTATTTAAAAAATGTGAAATGTCAGAATAATAGTAGAGAGAATGATCAATTTAATATTTTATTCCATTCATCCCTTTCCCAGTGTGTCAGAAGTTTACATACACTCAATTAGTATTTGGTGGCATTGCCTTTAGATTGTTAATTAAGAACAAATTCTTATTTTCAATGACAGCTCCAACTTTACGGAAAAAGCACACCATGCAATAATCTGAGTACGGCACTCAGACACAAAAACAAGCCATACAGGTACCCGCCATGTTGTGGAGTCAACAGAAGTCAGAAATAGCATTATAAATATTCACTTACCTTTGATGATCTTCATCAGAATGCACTCCCAGGAATCCCATTTCCACAATAAATCTTTGTTTTGTTCGATAAAGTCCATAATTTATGTCCAAATACCTCCTTGTTGTTCGCGCCTTCAGTTCACAAATCCATATTCACGACGCGCAGGCCAGACGAAAAGTCAAAGAATTCCATTACAGTTCGTAGAAACATGTCAAACGATGTATAGAATCAATCTTTAGGATGTTTTTAACATAAATCTTCAATAATGTTTCAACCGGAGAATTCCTTTGTCTTTAGAAATGCAATGGAACGCAGCTACCTCTCACGGGAGTGCGCCTGAATGAGCTCATGGCCTTCTGGCAGACCCCTTACTCAATCAGCTCTTATTCTCTCCTCCTTTACAGTAGAAGCCTGAAATAAGGTTCTAACGACTGTTGACATCTAGTGGAAGCCTTAGGAAGTCGGACCAAATTTCCACTGCATCTTGGATAGGCAAAGAGTTGAAAAACTACAAACCTCAGATTTCCCATTTCCTGGTTGGATTTTTTTCAAATCTACTAATAATATGCATATTTTAGCTTCTGGGCCTGAGTAGCATGCAGTTTACTCTGGGCACCTTATTCATCCAAGCTACTCAATACTGTCCCCAGCCATAAGAAGTTTTAACTGACTTTCCGAGTTAAATAAAGGGTAAAATAAAAATCTTCACAAGGTCCTTTGCTGTTGTTCTGGGATTGATTTGCAATTTTTGCACCAAAGTACGTTCATCTCTAGGAGACAGAACACGTCTCCTTCCTGAGTGGCATGACGGCTGCTTGGTCTCATGGTGTTTATACTTGCGTACTATTGTTTGTAAAGATGAGCGTGGTACCTTCAGGCATTTGGAAATTGCTCCCAAAGATGAACTAGACTAGTGGAGGTTTACAATTTTTGGGCTGATTTCTTTTGATTTTCCCACGATGTCAAGCAAAGAGGCACTGAGTTTGAAGGTAGGCCTTGAAATACATCCACAGGTACACCTCCAATTGACTCAAATGTTGTCAATTAGCATTTTGAAAGCTTCTAAAGCCATGACATCACTTTCTGGAATTTTCCAAGCTGTTTAAAGGCACAGTCAACTTAGTGTATGTGAACTTCTGACCCACTGGAATTGTGATGCAGTGAATTATAAGTGAAATATTCTGTAAACAATTGTTGGGAAAATTACAGATTCAGTACTACAGACTCAGTACTACCTCTGTTTCCCATTTGTCCTTCTGTTTCCCCTCTCTCCTTTTTTCCCCTCTCTCCTTCTGTCCTCCCTCTCTCCTTCTGTTCTCCCTCTCTCATTCTGTTTCTCTCTCATTCTGTTCCTCTCTCATTCTGTTTCCCTCTCATTCTGTTCCCCTCTCATTCTGTTCCCCTCTCATTCTGTTCCCCTCTCATTCTGTTCCTCTCTCATTCTGTTCTCCTTCTCTCATTCTGTTCCTCTCTCCTTCTGTTCTCCCTCTCTCATTCTGTTCTCCCTCTCTCCTTTTGTTCTCCTTCTCTCATTCTGTTCCTCTCTCCTTCTCTTCTCCCTCTCTCATTCTGTTCCTCTCTCCTTCTCTTCTCCCTCTCTCATTCTGTTCCTCTCACCTTCTGTTCTCCCTCTCTCATTCTGTTCTCCCTCTCTCATTCTGTTCCTCTCACCTTCTGTTCTCCCTCTCTCATTCTGTTCTCCCTCTCTCATTCTGTTCCTCTCACCTTCTGTTCTCCCTCTCTCATTCTGTTCTCCCTCTCTCATTCTGTTCCTCTCTCCTTCTTTTCTCCCTCTCTCATTCTGTTCCTCTCTCCTTCTCTTCTCCCTCTCTCATTCTGTTCCTCTCTCATTCTGTTCTCCCTCTCTCATTCTGTTCTCCCTCTCTCATTCTGTTCCTCTCACCTTCTGTTCTCCTTCTCTCATTCTGTTCCTCTCTCCTTCTGTTCTCCCTCTCTCATTCTGTTCCTCTCTCCTTTTGGTCTCCTTCTCTCATTCTGTTCCTCTCTCCTTCTGTTCTCCCTCTCTCCTTCTGTTCTCCCTCTCTCCTTCTGTTCTCCCTCTCTCATTCTGTTCCTCTCTCCTTATGTTTCCCCTCTCTCCTTCTGTTCCTCTCTCCTTCTGTTCTCCCTCTCTCCTTATGTTCTCCCTCTCTCCTTCTGTTCTCCCTCTCTCCTTCTGTTCTCCCTCTCTCCTTCTGTTCTCCCTCTCTCCTTCTGTTCTCCCTCTCTCCTTCTGTTCTCCCTCTCTCCTTCTGTTCTCCCTCTCTCCTTCTGTTCTCCCTCTCTCCTTCTGTTTCCCCTCTCTGCTTATGTTCTCCCTCTCTCCTTCTGTTCTCCCTCTCTCCTTCTGTTCTCCCTCTCTCCTTCTGTTCTCCCTCTCTCCTTCTGTTCTCCCTCTCTCCTTCTGTTTCCCCTCTCTCCTTCTGTTCTCCCTCTCTCCTTCTGTTTGCACTCTCTCCTTCTGTTCTCCCTCTCTCCTTCTGTTCTCCCTCTCCTTCTGTTCGCACTCTCTCCTTCTGTTCTCACTCTCTCCTTCTGTTCTCCCTCTTCTGTTCTCCCTCTCTCCTTCTGTTCTCCCTCTCTCCTTCTGTTCTCCCTCTCTCCTTCTGTTCTCCCTCTATCCTTCTGTTTCCCCTCTCTCCTTCTGTTCTTCCACTCTCCTTCTGTTTCCCCTCTCTCCTTCTGTTCTCCCTCTCTCCTTCTGTTTCCCCTCTCTCCTTCTGTTCTCCCTCTCTCCTTCTGTTCTCCCTCTCTCATTCTGTTTCCCCTCTCTCCTTCTGTTCCTCTCTCATTCCTGCTACCTCTTTTGTCCTTGCTGTGGTATACACAGCGTTCTATCACTCGGAGACTGAGTTGGGCCCTAGAGTAGATGGTAGCAAACATAGATGCATGCTACACACACAAACACACACACACACACACACACACACACACACACACACACACACACACACACACACACACACACACACACACACACACACACACACACACACACAGAGAGATAGAGAGAGAGACACAGACACAAACTCTGTCCTGTGTCATTATGCAATAATGAGCTTCACTAACGCAATCAGCATATTGCCTGGCAGTAAATATAGCTGAGACTAATTGAGTGTGTGTGTGTGTGTGTGTGCGTGCGTGCGTGCGTGCGTGTGTGCGCGCCTGTGTGTGTGTGTGTGTGTGTGTGTGTGTGTGTGTGTGTGTGTGTGTGTGTGTGTGTGTGTGTGTGTGTGTGTGTGTGTGTGTGTGTGTGTGTGTGTGTGTGTGTGTGTGTGTGTGTCTGTACATAGTAGAGCAACCATTTTGTTTGTGAATTAGTGATAATTAGCCAACTTTCAGCACCCTATTTCTCTAATTGGCCACAACTCTTTCTGCTTCCTCCAGCTGGTTGCTGTATGAGATAATAGAGGGAAGGAGGAAGAGGAGGAGAGAGGTTGGTGGAGGAAGAGGAGAGAAATGAATGTGTATGGGGTGCATTGGTTCTTCACTAGAATGCTGGTTACACACCAGGGGAGCTGAGAGAGAGAGAGAGTGTGTGTGTGTGTGTGTGTGTGTGTGTGTGTGTGTGTGTGTGTGTGTGTGTGTGTGTGTGTGTGTGTGTGTGTGTGTGTGTGTGTGTGTGTGTGTGTGTGTGTGTGTGTGTGTGTGTGTGTGTGTGTGTGTGTGTGTGTGTGTGTGTGTGTGTGTGTGTGTGTGCGTGAGTGCGTGCGCATGTGTGTGCGAACATATAGACCAAGGAATTATATGTAAATAATGGAGAGGGGAAACAGCCGGGGATGAAAGAGAGAAATAAGAGAGAGATGAAGGATAAGAGAAGAAACAGTGGGAAGAAGAGAAGAATGACAGAGCAGTGAGAGGAAATGGAGGATAGAAGTTAAAAGGAAACGACAGATGAAAGAGGAGTGAGGGTAAAAATATGCGACAGAAGAAATAGCGTGGAATAAAAGAGAAAAATAGTGAGGGTTGATAGTGTAAGGAGGATAGGGGTTGGGTTGTAGAAGAGCAGCTTTCAGTAGAGAGTTCACAGGGAATAGATTGTTATATAAAGAGGAGATGATAAACTGCTGAGACATGATAAAGAGAGGGAGAGAGAGGAGAGGGGGAGAGAGGAGAGGGGGAGAGAGGCGAGTGGGAGAGAGGAGAGGGGGAGAGAGGAGAGGAGAGGGGGAGAGAGGAGAGTGGGAGAGAGGAGAGGGGGAGAGAGGAGAGTGGGAGAGAGGCGAGTGGGAGAGAGGAGAGGGGGAGAGAGGAGAGGGGGAGAGAGGAGAGTGGGAGAGAGGAGAGGGGCAGAGAGGAGAGGGGGAGAGAGGAGAGTGGAAGAGAGGAGAGGGGGAGAGAGGAGAGCGGGAGAGAGGAGAGCGGGAGAGAGGAGAGGGGGAGAGAGGAGAGGGGGTGAGAGGAGAGTGGGAAAGTGCCTTAGACATTAATTTATTTTGGCGATGTTTACGTTATCGCTCTCTTTGGCTAGAATCAATGCTGGGGTAATGTTTGCACATGTGCTATGCTAATATAACGATTTATTGTGTTTTCGCTGTAAGACACTTAGAAAATCTGAAATATTGTCTGTATTCACAGGATCTGTGTCTTTCGATTAGTGTATGCTGTGTATTTTTACGAAATGTTTGATGATTAGTAGTTAGGTAAACACGTTGCTCATTGTAATTATTCTAGTCCATTTGTGACGGTGGGTGCAATTGTAAACTATGACATCTACCTGAAATATGCACATTTTTCTAACAAAACCTATCCTATACCATAAATATGTTATCAGACTGTCATCTGAGGAGGTTTTTTTCTTGGTTGGTGGCTATCAATATCTTAGTTTAGCCGAATTTGTGATAGCTACTGGTGTTGGTGGACAAAGAAAAGATGGTGGATTATGCTAATGTGTTTAGCTAATAGATTTACATCTTTACATATTGTGTCTTCCCTGTAAAACATTTTAAAAATCGGACATGTTGGCTGGATTCACAAGATCTGTGTCTTTCATTAGCTGTATTGGACTTTAATGTGTGAAAGTTAAATATAAAAAAAAATAATAATAATTGAATTTCGCGGCGGCTCTGCCTTTTCAGTGGGGGTGGGGGGGGTGTGCCGCTAGCGGCACCCCGGGGCTAGACAGGTTAAATTGAAATGAGAGAGAGAGAGAGAGAGAGAGAGAGAGAGAGAGAGAGAGAGAGAGAGAGAGAGAGAGAGAGAGAGAGAGAGAGAGAGAGAGAGAGAGAGAGAGAGAGAGAGAGAGAGAGAGAGAGAGAGAGAGAGAGAGAGAGAGAGAGAGAGAGGTGAAGACATGCAGGTCATATTATCCCATTAGAAATAAATATTTATTTAAATGTCACCCTTTTGTTAATTGTTGCTTAAATTTAACCCAATAATTCAGACACATAGAACATCTTAAACAGTATCAAAACTAAATTCAACCAATGAGCTAAATAACATTTAAAAAACGGAAAAATAATTATGAATAAAATCTGATAAAAAAGTAAGATCCCAAACAAATATTACAATCTATATTACAGAACCTCTCCTCCTGCTTCTGTCTTTTGATGCTATTTTGTGGGTGGACTCATCAAAGTGTACCTCCTATTTTTAAAGGTGGCGAAGAGGTCAATAACACTATTGTGGCTTAGTGGCCCAAACACTTCACCCTCAATGGACATGGCTGCAAGACTTGCAAGCCTTTTCTGACCCATTGTCTGACGCAACCAGGAGTGCGGCCCGGCGCAGTGCACTGAAGGACCTTTCACAGGAGCAGCTGATCACAGGAATTGTGAGGGCAACCTGAATGATTTCCTTCAGAGAAGGAAACACATCATCATCCAGGAGGTTATGACCAGCAAGCATATCTTTGGGAGGACGTCCAGCCTCTCTTTTCCGGGCAAGAAAGTTTCTGGCCACCAACATCTCTTCTGTTTTAACATCCGTAGTGCTTGGCAAACTCAGTTCAGCATGATGTCTAGGACGTTTTTTGAGTTGGGGCTGCATGCCTTTGAGCAGATCTGCATCTACAGTCGAGAATCGCTGGTCAAACTCACAAACCATCCTGTCCAAGCAGGGGAGCGACAACTCTGTTTTCATTGGTTGGGAACATGACAATTCTGTGCCTAAACCCAAGGAGGTCTCCACCACAAAATCTCCCATTTTCCTTTTAAGCTTTCTTGCTGCATTTGCCTCTGGAATATTGTGAATTTCACAGAGTGCTTTGGTTCTGTCATAAAGTTCTGTGGCAAATGCATCTGTGTGTTTGCCTATCAGTGTGTCACATACAGCTTGTTTGCCGAAACAGGCTTCTGCCAGGTCTCCAGTCTCTTTCTGGATGAACTTATGTAGTCTCTCAGTTATAGAAAGAAGGGACTGAAACATCAGTAGTAAATACACAGTGGAGAACTGATGAAGCTTTGCTCTCAGACCAACAGCCATGGGGGATCCAATGGCAGATAGATAATCAAAAATAGTTCAAGTGTCCAGGACGGCATTTATGGACCGCAGCTTGCATGCCCAGCGAGTGTTTGAGAGCTGTACAAGTTCAGCTGATGCTATTCCAAGTTTGGACTGAGCTTCTTTGAACTTGTGGTGGTTAACTAGGGATGTACTGAAAAACGAATACACATTCTCCAAGAAACTGGAAAACTGAGCAGCCTCCGGAATAGCCCTGCAAGTATGACACAACACCAAATGAAGCTCATGAGCAAAGAAATGTACATAAATAGCCCCCGGATGCAGTACTCTGAAATGTGCTGCACAGCTCCTTTGGATCCTCTCATGACAGCCGCAGATTCGGAGGGCGGTGCAACCCACTTCAGGCCTGCTACCCCTCTCACTTGGAGCTGCTGTTGCAACTCATTTGCTATCGATTGGGCTTCAAATGACTTGATTTCTGCTAGTGCTAGTAAACGCTCCTTAACTGTCCCCTCTGTCACATACACACAGAGCCAACTGTTCAGACTGCCCATCCCCGGCTGCTCTCCCCGGCTGCTATCCCCGGCTGCTATCCCCGGCTGCTATCCCCGGCTGCCCATCCCCGGCTGCCCATCCCCGGCTGCTGTCCCCGGCTGCTATCCCCGGCTGCCCATCCCCGGCTGCCCATCCCCGGCTGCCCATCCCCGGCTGCCCATCCCCGGCTGCTATTCCCGGCTGCCCATCCCCGGCTGCCCATCCCCGGCTGCCCATCCCCGGCTGCCCATCCCCGGCTGCTATCCCCGGCTGCCCATCCCCGGCTGCCCATCCCCGGCTGCCATCCCCGGCTGCCCATCCCCGGCTGCCCATCCCCGGCTGCCCATCCCCGGCTGCCCATCCCCGGCTGCCCATCCCCGGCTGCTATCCCCGGCTGCTATCCCCGGCTGCCCATCCCCGGCTGCCCATCCCCGGCTGCCCATCCCCGGCTGCCCATCCCCGGCTGCCCATCCCCATCCCTCCCATAATGGCATATATTCCAGACTTTGACATCTCAGAGACCATGGTGTCCATAATCTCTTGAGCACAGCATTCGATCATGTCATTCTGAGATTCTAGAGTGAGATACATCGCATTTGATGGAGTATTGTACCTTTACCAGAAAGGGTCAAACACCTTCAAAAGCTCCATACATTCAAGAAAGTTCCCTCTATTTGTGCTTTCACTAGATTCATCATTGGCACGGAAAGAGAGTCCCTGTCTTCCTAACATTGAGGTGACCGCAACAATTCTCCTCAGATACGCCCTTCTCTCTGCAATATCACTAGCATGGGCAGATGTTAATAAAATCTGAGCAATGTTCCTATGACTGCTAGCTGCCTGGTAGCTTTGCCATGCCACAACACTGTCTCTGTTTGTTTGTGCCATTTCATGTTTACCAAACATAACAAAGCTTTTTTCCAATTTCTGCAGCCATTACTGACAAAATAATCAAATGTAATGTTTTTGCCAAAAACTCGACATGGAAAGCAGAAAGCTGTGTTTTTGTGGACAGAGTACTCTACCCAATTGTATTTCTCTAACCAGCAGTGCTGAAATGCCCTTTTCCATTTAACAAAACGTTCGTATGGGGAGCTATTCAGGTTCACTTGTCTGGGCCCAGTGTCTTTGTCACCTAAATCGCTCTCATTTCTGGAAGGTGTTTGAGCAGCGGCTTGATTACGCTCTCTCTGGATCTGTTTGTTCTCCCTCTCTGGATCTGTTTGTTCTCCCTCTCTCTGGATCTGTTTGTTGTCCCTCTCTGGATCTGTTTGTTGTCCCTCTCTCTGGATCTGTTTGTTGTCCCTCTATATGAATCTGTTTGTTGTCCCTCTCTGGATCTGTTTGTTGTCCCTCTCTCTCTGGATCTGTTTGTTGTCCCTCTCTGGATCTGTTTGTTTTCCCTCTCTCTGGATCTGTTTGTTGTCCCTCTATATGAATCTGTTTGTTGTCCCTTTCTTTCTGGATCTGTTTGTTGTCCCTCTCTCTGGATCTGTTTGTTGTCCCTCTCTCTGGATCTGGATCTGTTTGTTGTCCCTCTCTCTCTGGATCTGTTTGTTGTCCCTCTCTCTCTGGATCTATTTGTTGTCCCTCACTCTGGATCTGTTTGTTGTCCCTCTCTCTCTGGATCTGTTTGTTGTCCCTCTCTCTCTGGATATGTTTGTTGTCCTGCTCTCTCTGGATCTGTTTGTTGTCCCTCTCTCTCTGGATCTGTTTGTTGTCCCTCTCTCTCTGGATCTGTTTGTTGTCCCTCTCTCTGGATCTGTTTGTTGTCCCTCTCTCTGGATCTGTTTGTTGTCCCTCTCTCTCTGGATCTGTTTGTTGTCCCTCTCTCTGGATCTGTTTCTTGTCCCTCTCTCTCTGGATCTGTTTGTTGTCCCTCTCTCTGGATCTGTTTGTTGTCCCTCTCTCTATGGATCTGTTTGTTGTCCCTCTCTGGATCTGTTTGTTATCCCTCTCTCTCTGGATCTGTTTGTTGTCCCTCTCTCTGGATCTGTTTGTTGTCCCTCTCTCTGGATCTATTTGTTGCCCCTCTCTCTCTGGATCTGGATCTGTTTGTTGTCCCTCTCTCTCTGGATCTGTTTGTTGTCCCGCTCTCTCTGGATCTGTTTGTTGTCCCTCTCTCTGGATCTGTTTGTTGTCCCTCTCTGGATCTGGATCTGTTTGTTGTTCCTCTCTGTATCTGTTTGCTGTCCCTCTCTCTCTGGATCTGTTTGTTGTCCCTGTCTGGATCTGGATCTGTTTGTTGTCCCTCTCTCTCTGGATCTATTTGTTGTCCCTCTCTCTGGATCTGTTTGTTGTCCCTCTCTCTGGATCTGTTTGCTGTCCCTCTCTGGATCTGTTTGTTGTCCCGCTCTCTCTGGATCTGTTTGTTGTCCCTCTCTCTGGATCTGTTTGTTGTCCCTCTCTGGATCTGGATCTGTTTGTTGTCCCTGTCTGGATCTGGATCTGTTTGTTGTCCCTCTCTGTATCTGTTTGTTGTCCCTCTCTCTCTGGATCTGTTTGTTGTCCCTCTCTGTATCTGTTTGTTGTCCTTCTCTCTCTGGATCTGTTTGTTGTCCCTCTCTGTATCTGTTTGTTGTCCTTCTCTCTCTGGATCTGTTTGTTGTCCCTCTCTGTATCTGTTTGTTGTCCTTCTCTCTCTGGATTTGTTTGTTGTCCCTCTCTCTCTGGATCTGTTTGTTGTCCCTCTCTGGATCTGTTTGTTGTCCCTGTCTGGATCTGGATCTGTTTGTTGTCCCTCTCTCTGGATCTGTTTGTTGTCCCTCTCTCTGGATCTGTTTGTTGTCCCTCTCTGGATCTGGATCTGTTTGTTGTCCCTCTCTCTCTGGATCTGTTTGTTGTTCCTCCCTCTCTGGATCTGTTTGTTGTCCCTCTCTCTCTGGATCTGTTTGTTGTCCTTCTCTTGATCTGTTTGTTGTCCTTCTCTCTCTGGATCTGTTTGTTGTCCCTCTCTCTCTGGATATGTTTGTTGTCCCTTTCTCTGGATCTGTTTGTTCTCCCTCCCCCTCTGGATCTGTTTGTTGTTCCTCTCTGGATCTGTTTGTTGCCCCTCACCCTCTGGATCTGTTTGTTGTCCCTCTCTCTGGATCTATTTGTTGTCCCTCTCTCTCTGGATCTGTTTGTTGTCCCTCTCTCTGGATCTGTTTGTTGTCCCGCTCTCTCTGGATCTGTTTGTTGTCCCTCTCTCTGGATCTGTTTGTTAACCCGCTTTCTCTGGATCTGTTTGTTGTCCCTCTCTCTGGATCTGTTTGTTGTCCCTCTCTCTCTGGATCTATTTGTTGTCCCTCACTCTGGATCTGTTTGTTGTCCCTCTCTCTCTGGATCTGTTTGTTGTCCCTCTCTCTCTGGATCTGTTTGTTGTCCCTCTCTCTCTCTGGATCTGTTTGTTGTCCCTCTCTGGATCTGTTTGTTGTCCCTGTCTGGATCTGTTTGTTGTCCCTCTCTCTGGATCTGTTTGTTGTCCCTCTCTCTGGATCTGTTTGTTGTCCCTCTCTGGATCTGGATCTGTTTGTTGTCCCTCTCTCTCTGGATCTGTTTGTTGTTCCTCCCTCTCTGGATCTGTTTGGTGTCCCTCTCTCTCTGGATCTGTTTGTTGTCCTTCTCTGGATCTGTTTGTTGTCCTTCTCTCTCTGGATCTGTTTGTTGTCCCTCTCTCTCTGGATATGTTTGTTGTCCCTCTCTCTGGATCTGTTTGTTCTCCCTCCCTCTCTGGATCTGTTTGTTGTTCCTCTCTGGATCTGTTTGTTGTTCCTCTCTGGATCTGTTTGTTGTTCCTCTCTGGATCTGTTTGTTGCAACTCACCCTCTGGATCTGTTTGTTGTCCCTCTCTCTGGATCTATTTGTTGTCCCTCTCTCTCTGGATCTGTTTGTTGTCCCTCTCTCTGGATCTGTTTGTTGTCCCGCTCTCTCTGGATCTGTTTGTTGTCCCTCTCTCTGGATCTGTTTGTTAACCCGCTTTCTCTGGATCTGTTTGTTGTCCCTCTCTCTGGATCTGTTTGTTGTCCCTCTCTCTCTGGATCTATTTGTTGTCCCTCACTCTGGATCTGTTTGTTGTCCCTCTCTCTCTGGATCTGTTTGTTGTCCCTCTCTCTCTGGATCTGTTTGTTTTCCCTCTCTCTCTCTGGATCTATTTGTTGTCCCTCTCTCTGGATCTGTTTGTTGTCCCTCTCTCTCTGGATCTGTTTGTTGTCCCTCTCTCTCTGGATCTGTTTGTTTTCCCTCTCTCTCTCTGGATCTATTTGTTGTCCCTCTCTCTGGATCTGTTTGTTGTCCCTCTCTCTCTGGATCTGTTTGTTGTCCCTCACTCTGGATCTGTTTGTTGTCCCTCTTCTCTCTGGATCTGTTTGTTGTCCCTCTCTCTCTGGATCTGTTTGGTGTCCCTCTCTCTGGATCTATTTGTTGTCCCTCTCTCTCTGGATCTGTTTGTTGTCCCTCTCTCTCTGGATCGATTTGTTGTCCCTCTCTGGATCTGTTTGTTGTCCCTCTCTCTCTGGATCTATTTGTTGTCCCTCTCTGGATCTGTTTGTTGTCCCTCTCTGAATATGTTTGTTGTCCCTCTCTCTCTGGATCTGTTTGTTGTCCCTCTCTCTGGATCTGTTTGTTGTCCCGCTCTCTCTGGATCTGTTTGTTGTCCCTCTCTCTGGATCTGTTTGTTGTCCCGCTCTCTCTGGATCTGTTTGTTGTCCCTCTCTCTGGATCTGTTTGTTGTCCCTCTCTCTCTGGATCTATTTGTTGTCCCTCACTCTGGATCTGTTTGTTGTCCCTCTCTCTCTGGATCTATTTGTTGTCCCTCACTCTGGATCTGTTTGTTGTCCCTCTCTCTCTGGATCTGTTTGTTGTCCCTCTCTCTCTGGATCTATTTGCTGTCCCTCTCTCTGGATCTGTTTGTTGTCCCTCTCTCTCTGGATCTATTTGTTGTCCCTCTCTCTGGATCTGTTTGTTGTCCCTCTCTCTCTCTGGATCTATTTGTTGTCCCTCTCTCTGGATCTATTTGTTGTCCCTCTCTCTCTGGATCTGTTTGTCGTCCCTCTCTCTCTGGATCTGTTTGTCGTCCCTCTCTGGATCTGTTTGTTGTCCCTCTCTCTGGATCTATTTGTTGTCCCTCTCTCTCTGGATCTATTTGTTGTCCCTCTCTCTCTGGATCTGTTTGTTGTCCCTCTCTCTCTGGATCTGTTTGTTGTCCTGGCTGAAGCCACCCTAAAATAGGCCTAGCGATTTTCCTGCTGTACAGTATATACAGTACTTATTCAAGGGTTTTCTTTATTTTTACTATTTTCTACATGATACAATAATAGTGAAGACATCAAAGCTATGAAATGACACATATGGAATCATGTAGTAATCAAAAAAGTGTTAAACAAATCAAAATATATTTTATTTTTGAGATTCCTCAAAGTAGCCACCATTGCTTTGTGATGACAGCTTTGCACACTCTTGGCATTCTCTCAACCAGCTTCATGAGGTAGTCACCTGGAATGCATTTCAATTAACAGGTGTGCCTTGTTAAAAGTTAATTTGTGTAATTTATTTCCTTCTTTATGCATTTGAGCCAATCAGTTGTGTTGTGACAAGGTAGGGGTGGTGTAGAGAAGATAGCCCTTTTTGGTAAAATACCAAGTCCATATTATGGCAAGAACAGTTCAAATAAGCAAAGAGAAACAACAGTCCATCATTACTTTAAGACATGAAGGTCAGTCAATAAGGAAAATGTCAAGTTTCTTGAAGTGCAGTCGCAAAACCATCGAGCGCTATGATGAAACTGGCTCTCATGAGGACCGCCACAGGAAAGGAAGACCCAGAGTTCCCTCTGCTGCAGAGGATCAGTTAATTAGAGTTACCAGCCTCAGAAATTGCAGCCCAAATAAATGCTTCACAGTGTAACAGACACATCTCAACATCAACTGTTCAGAGGACACTGCATGAATCAGGCCTTCATGGTCGAATTGCTGCAAAGAAACCACTACAAAGGACACCAATAATAAGAAGATACTTGTTTGGGCCAAGAAACATGAGCAATAGACATTAGACCGGTGGAAATCTGTCCTTTGGTCTGATGAGGCAAAATTTGAGATTTTTGGTTCCAACTGCCGTGTCTTTGTTAAACGCAGAGTAGGTGAACGGGTGATCTCTGCATGTTTGGTTCCCAATGTGAAGCATGGTGTGGGAGTGTGATGGTGTGGGATTGCTTTGCTGGTGACATTGTCAGTGATTTATTTAGAATTCAAGGCACACTTAACCAGCATGGCTACCACAGCATTCTGCAGCGATACGCCATCCCATCTGGTTTGCGCTTTGTGGGACTATCATTTGTTTTTCAGCAGGACAATGACCCAACACACCTCCAGGCTGTGTAAGGGCTATTTGACCAAGAAGGAGAGTGATTGAGTGCTGCATCAGATGACCTGGCCTCCACAATCACCCGACTTCAACCCAATTGAGATGGTTTGGGATGAGTTGTACCGCAGAGTGAAGGAAAAGCAGCCAGCAAGTTCTCAGCATATGTGGTAACTCCTTCAAAACTGTTGAGAGCATTCCAGGTGAAGCTGGTTGAGAGAATGCCAAGAGTGTGCAAAGCTGTCATCAAGGCAAAGGGTGGCTACTTTGAATAATCTCAAATATAAAATGTATTTTGATTTGTTGAACACTTTTTTTGGTTACTACATGATTCCATATGTGTTTTTTAATAGTTTTTATTATTTTTATTATTATACAATGTTTAATATAGTAAAAATAAAGAAAAACCCTTGAATGAGTAGGTGTGTCCAACCTTTGACTGGTACTGTATGTTATGCATGTACTCTGAACCTACAGATCAGTTACGGTCTGACTGTGTTGTGTATTGTGTGTGTGTGTTTGCACTTGTTTGTGTGTGTGCGCTTGTTTATGTGTGCGCTTCTTGTTTGTGTGTGTGTGTGTAAGTGCATGTCTTCGTGCGTCAGAGCATGTGGGTGTACATATACACACACACACACACACACACACACACACACACACACACACACACACACACCATGTACACCCCCAGTGTCAGACAGGCCTTGTAGTTGTCTTATCAGCTGTGGTTAATCAGTAGAAGGCTTAGTTACCACTAGTTTAATGATGCTCATTAATTTTTTGGTAATATACCCCGGGTCATACTGTAATTAAACATCTCATTCTGCACTGAGATAGTCAGTGACTTGGTCTGTGTCCCAAATGGCACCATATTCCCTATTTAGTTCACTACTTTTGAGTAGTTGCTTTGGGGGTTTTAAGCTTTGCGGGGGTTTAAGCTACGTATCTGTAAAGCATTTTGTGACAACTGTTGGTGTAAAAATGGTTTATAAAATACATTTGATGTATTGATTGACTGATTGATAGCGTGAGGTTAGGTATGCTACTCTTCTGGGTGGGTTGTGTAGCTGGTCTGAGTCTCTGGGTGGATTGTGTAGCTGGTCTGATAGTCTCTGGGTGGATTGTGTAGCTGGACTGATAGTCTCTGGGTGGGTTGTGTAGCTGATCTGAGTCTCTGGGTGGATTGTGTAGCTGGTCTGATAGTCTCTGGGTGGATTGTGTAGCTGGTCTGATAGTCTCTGGGTGGATTGTGTAGCTGGTCTGATAGTCTCTGGGTGGATTGTGTAGCTGGTCTGAGTCTCTGGGTGGATTGTGTAGCTGGTCTGATAGTCTCTGGGTGGATTGTGTAGCTGGTCTGAGTCTCTGGGTGGATTGTGTAGCTGGTCTGATAGTCTCTGGGTGGATTGTGTAGCTGGTCTGATAGTCTCTGGGTGGGTTGTGTAGCTGGACTGATAGTTTCTGGGTGGATTGTGTAGCTGGTCTGTGTCTCTGGGTGGGTTGTGTAGCTGGTCTGATAGTCTCTGGGTGGATTGTGTAGCTGGTCTGATAGTCTCTGGGTGGGTTGTGTAGCTGGTCTGATAGTCTCTGGGTGGATTGTGTAGCTGGTCTGAGTCTCTGGGTGGATTGTGTAGCTGGTCTGTGTCTCTGGGTGGATTGTGTAGCTGGTCTGAGTCTCTGGGTGGATTGTGTAGCTGGTCTGATAGTCTCTGGGTGGATTGTGTAGCTGGTCTGATAGTCTCTGGGTGGGTTGTGTAGCTGGACTGATAGTCTCTGGGTGGATTGTGTAGCTGGTCTGTGTCTCTGGGTGGGTTGTGTAGCTGGTCTGATAGTCTCTGGGTGGATTGTGTAGCTGGTCTGATAGTCTCTGGGTGGGTTGTGTAGCTGGTCTGATAGTCTCTGGGTGGATTGTGTAGCTGGTCTGAGTCTCTGGGTGGATTGTGTAGCTGGTCTGTGTCTCTGGGTGGATTGTGTAGCTGGTCTGAGTCTCTGGGTGGGTAGTGTAGCTGGTCTGATAGTCTCTGGGTGGGTTGTGTAGCTGGTCTGATAGTCTCTGGGTGGGTAGTGTAGCTGGTCTGAGTCTCTGGGTGGATTGTGTAGCTGGTCTGATAGTCTCTGGGTGGGTTGTGTAGTTGGTCTGATAGTCTCTGGGTGGGTTGTGTAGCTGGTCTGATAGTCTCTGGGTGGGTAGTGTAGCTGGTCTGAGTCTCTGGGTGGATTGTGTAGCTGGTCTGATTGTCTCTGGGTGGATTGTGTAGCTGGTCTTCTATCACCTACCAATGAACGTCTTCAACAGGACCTTAACATTCTAGAGCAATATTGCCATAATTGGGCCCTGCAGTAAGAAAAAGTAAAAAAACAGGAAAATCATGATTTTCCAGAAAAATTCCAGATGTCAGAAACACAAATATTAATTCACTTTGAACAACACCATAATTTAACACACACAAAAATGACTCCTAACTTGGTCTGACCATATCTGCATTGGGAAACTTTAAGATGGCAGTCAATGCACTCGGAGCATTGTATGCAATGAAAATGAACTGATTAATTCGAGAGCAAAGTGAGTTAGGTCTGCTCTATACCAAATTAGCATACCCCCTGAGTCCCTTCCCTGTTTTGATGAAGAATGCAAAAATCTAAAAAAGAAATTACCAACCGATCCAACCCAAAACAAAGGGACCCAGAAAACCTGAGTCTACGCCTTCACTATGGTGAATCACTAAAACAATACAGAAATACACAATGGAAAAAGAAGGAACAGCACATCAGAAATCAGCTCAATGTAGTTGAAGAATCCATAGAATCTAACCACTTCTGGGAACATTGGAACATACTAAACAAAAAGCAACATGAAGAGGTATCTATCTAAAATGGAAATGTATGGATAAACCACTTCTCCAATCTTTTTGGCACAATAACAAAGAATAAAAAGCAAAAACATATACATGATCAAATACACATTTTTGAATCAGCTATTAAAGACTACCAGAACAGGATTCTCCAATTACATTGAATGAACTACAGGGCAAAATACAAACCCCCCCAACCCAAAAAAGGCCTGTGGTGTTGATGGTATCTTAAATGAAATTCTAAGATTTACCGACCACAAATTCTGTTACGCTGCTATAAATGATTCGGGAGACAGGCGCAGGAATGTGTAATAGTTTTTTTTATTGTACCCAAATTACGGCGTGCCGTGTGAAGGCACATGGACGAAGACCAAACAAACACGTAACAAAAACACAGGCTTGAAACACAAATAAAAGAGCGAGGAGTACCTCTAATAAACAACACACGTGCACAATGATTAACACACAGACGAGACTCGAAATCATCTGCGCAATCCACAAGGGCACGAAAGCCCAAAACACACAGCATAGGTACTCACACCACCAACAGACAGCATAGGTACTCACACCACCAACAGACAGCATAGGTACTCACACCACAACACACAGCACAGGTACTCACACCACCAACACACAGCATAAGTACTCACACCACCAACACACAGCATAGGTACTCACACCACCAACACACAGCACAGGTACTCACATCACCATCACACAGCATAGGTACTCACACCACCAACACACAGCATAGGTACTCACACCACCAACACACAGCATAGGTACTCACACCACCAACACACAGCATAGGTACTCACACCACAACACACAGCACAGGTACTCACACCACCAACACACAGCATAGGTACTCACACCACCAACACACAGCATAAGTACTCACACCACCAACACACAGCATAGGTACTCACACCATCAACACACAGCACAGGTACTCACACCACCATCACACAGCATAGGTACTCACACCACCAACACACAGCATAGGTACTCACACCACCAACACACAGCATAGGTACTCACACCACCAACACACAGCACAGGTACTCACACCACCAACACACAGCATAGGTACTCACACCACCAACACACAGCATAGGTACTCACACCACCAACACACAGCATAGGTACTCACACCACCAGCACACAGCATAGGTACTCACACCACCAACAGACAGCATAGGTACTCACACCACCAACAGACATAGTAACAATAATGAACAGACAATGGAAGCCAAAGAACACATACATACAAATACAATCAGTAAGAATAGAGGACAGGTGTGTGTAATGAAAGTTCCTGAGGGATCTGTGACAAATTCCAATTGGCTATACTTAAACTCTTTAACATTTTCCCCAATATTTGGAACCAAAAGTGGAGACAAATTTGACCCCAATAACTACCGTGGGATATGTGTCAACACCAACCTTGGGAAAATCCTCTACATTAGATTTAACAGCAGACTCCTATACATTGCCTCAGTGAAAACAAAGTACTGAGCAAATGTCAAATTGGCTTTTTACCAAATTGCCATACAACAGAGCACGTAGTCACCCTGCACACCCTAATTGACAAACAAACAAACCAAAACAAAGGAAAAGTCTTCTCATGCTTTGTTGATTTGAAAAAATCTTTCCCTTTCCCTTGAGGGTCTGCTATATAAATATACAACATTCTAAAGTCCATGTACACAAACAGCAAGTGTGCAATTAAAATTGGCACACAAAAAAAACTTTGTGGGGTGAGACAGGGATGTATCTTGGGCCCCACCCTCTTCAACATATACAGCTCTGTAAAAATTAAGAGCCCACTGCACAATTATCAGCTTCTCTGGTTTTATTATTTATAGGTATGTGTTTGGGTAAAGTGAACATTTCTGTTTTGTTCTATAAACTACTGGCAACATTTCTCCCAAATTCCAAATATAATATTGTCATTTAGAGCATTTATTTGCAGTTAATGACAACTGGTCAAAATAACAAAAAAAGATCCAGTGTTGTCAGACCTCGAATAATGCAGAGAAAATAAGTTCATATTCATTTTTAAACAACACAATACTAATGTTTTAACTTGGGAAGAGTTCAGAAATCAATATTTGGTGGAATAATGCTGATTTTCAATCACAACTTTCATGTGTCTTGACATGCTCTCCACAAGTCTTTCACATTGATTTTGAGTGATTTTATTCCACTCCTGGCGCAAAAATTCAAGCAGCTCATATTTGTTTGATGGCTTGTGACCATCAATCTTCCTCTTAATCAAATTCCAGAGGTTTTCTATGGGGTTCAGGTCTGGAGATTGGGCTGGCCATGACAGGGTTCAGGTCTGTAGATTGGGCTGGCCATGACGGGGTTCAGGTCTGGAGATTGGGCTGGTCATGACGGGGTTCAGGTCTGTAGATTGGGCTGGTCATGACGGGGTTCAGGTCTGGAGATTGGGCTGGTCATGACGGGGTCCAGGTCTAGAGATTGGGCTGGTCATGACGGGGTTCAGGTCTGGAGATTGGGCTGGTCATGACGGGGTTCAGGTCTGGAGATTGGGCTGGTCATGACGGGGTTCAGGTCTGGAGATAAGGCTGGCCATGACGGGGTTCAAGTCTGGAGATAAGGCTGGCCATGACGGGGTTCAGGTCTGGAGATTGGGCTGGTCATGACGGGGTTCAGGTCTGGAGATTGGGCTGGTCATGACGGGGTTCAGGTCTGGAGATTGGGCTGGTCATGACGGGGTTCAGGTCTGGAGATTGGGCTGGTCATGACGGGGTTCAGGTCTGGAGATTGGGCTGGTCATGACGGGGTTCAGGTCTGGAGATTGGGCTGGTCATGACGGGGTTCAGGTCTGGAGATTGGGCTGGTCATGACGGGGTTCAGGTCTGGAGATTGGGCTGGTCATGACGGGGTTCAGGTCTGGAGATTGGGCTGGTCATGACGGGGTTCAGGTCTGGAGATTGGGCTGGTCATGACGGGGTTCAGGTCTGGAGATTGGGCTGGTCATGACGGGGTTCAGGTCTGGAGATTGGGCTGGTCATGACGGGGTTCAGGTCTGGAGACTGGGCTGGTGATGACGGGGTTCAGGTCTGTAGATTGGGCTGGTCATGACGGGGTTCAGGTCTGGAGATTGGGCTGGTCATGACGGGGTTCAGGTCTGGAGATTGGGCTGGTCATGACGGGGTTCAGGTCTGGAGACTGGGCTGGTCATGACAGGGTTCAGGTCTGTAGATTGGGCTGGTCATGACGGGGTTCAGGTCTGTAGATTGGGCTGGTCATGACGGGGTTCAGGTCTGGAGATTGGGCTGGTCATGACGGGGTTCAGGTCTGGAGATTGGGCTGGTTATGACGGGGTTCAGGTCTGGAGATTGGGCTGGCCATGACGGGGTTCAGGTCTGGAGATAAGGCTGGTCATGACGGGGTTCAGGTCTGGAGATTGGGCTGGTCATGACGGGGTTCAGGTCTGGAGACAAGGCTGGTCATGACGGGGTTCAGGTCTGGAGATTGGGCTGGTCATGACGGGGTTCAGGTCTGGAGATTGGGCTGGTTATGACGGGGTTCAGGTCTGGAGATTGGGCTGGTCATGACGGGGTTCAGGTCTGGAGATAAGGCTGGTCATGACGGGGTTCAGGTCTGGAGATAAGGCTGGCCATGACGGGGTTCAGGTCTGGAGATAAGGCTGGTCATGACGGGGTTCAGGTCTGGAGATAAGGCTGGTCATGACGGGGTTCAGGTCTGGAGATAAGGCTGGCCATGACGGGGTTCAGGTCTGGAGATTGGGCTGGTCATGACGGGGTTCAGGTCTGGAGATAAGAATGGTCATGACGGGGTTCAGGTCTGGAGATAAGGCTGGCCATGACGGGGTTCAGGTCTGGAGATTGGGCTGGTCATGACGGGGTTCAGGTCTGGAGATAAGGCTGGTCATGACGGGGTTCAGGTCTGGAGATAAGGCTGGCCATGACGGGGTTCAGGTCTGGAGATTGGGCTGGTCATGACGGGGTTCAGGTCTGGAGATAAGGCTGGTCATGACGGGGTTCAGGTCTGGAGATAAGGCTGGCCATGACGGGGTTCAGGTCTGGAGATTGGGCTGGCCATGACGGGGTTCAGGTCTGGAGATTGGGCTGGCCATGACGAGGTTCAGGTCTGGAGATTGGGCTGGTCATGACGGGGTTCAGGTCTGGAGATAAGGCTGGTCATGACGGGGTTCAGGTCTGGAGATAAGGCTGGTTATGACGGGGTTCAGGTCTGGAGATTGGGCTGGTCATGACGGGGTTCAGGTCTGGAGATAAGGCTGGCCATGACGGGGTTCAGGTCTGGAGATAAGGCTGGCCATGACGGGGTTCAGGTCTGGAGATAAGGCTGGGCATGACGGGGTTCAGGTCTGGAGATTGGGCTGGTCATGACGGGGTTCAGGTCTGGAGATAAGGCTGGTCATGACGGGGTTCAGGTCTGGAGATAAGGCTGGCCATGACGGGGTTCAGGTCTGGAGATTGGGCTGGTCATGACGGGGTTCAGGTCTGGAGATAAGGCTGGTCATGACGGGGTTCAGGTCTGGAGATAAGGCTGGCCATGACGGGGTTCAGGTCTGGAGATTGGGCTGGCCATGACGGGGTTCAGGTCTGGAGATTGGGCTGGCCATGACGGGGTTCAGGTCTGGGGATTGGGCTGGTCATGACGGGGTTCAGGTCTGGAGATAAGGCTGGTCATGACGGGGTTCAGGTCTGGAGATAAGGCTGGCCATGACGGGGTCCAGGTCTGGAGATAAGGCTGGTCATGACGGGGTCCAGGTCTGGAGATAAGGCTGGTCATGACGGGGTTCAGGTCTGGAGATAAGGCTGGTCATGACGGGGTCCAGGTCTGGAGATAAGGCTGGTCATGACGGGGTTCAGGTCTGGAGATAAGGCTGGCCATGACGGGGTTCAGGTCTGGAGATTGGGCTGGCCATGACGGGGTTCAGGTCTGGAGATAAGGCTGGTCATGACGGGGTTCAGGTCTGGAGATAAGGCTGGCCATGACGGGGTTCAGGTCTGGAGATTGGGCTGGTCATGACGGGGTTCAGGTCTGGAGATAAGGCTGGTCATGACGGGGTTCAGGTCTGGAGATAAGGCTGGCCATGACGGGGTTCAGGTCTGGAGATTGGGCTGGCCATGACGGGGTTCAGGTCTGGAGATTGGGCTGGCCATGACGGGGTTCAGGTCTGGGGATTGGGCTGGTCATGACGGGGTTCAGGTCTGGAGATAAGGCTGGTCATGACGGGGTTCAGGTCTGGAGATTGGGCTGGTCATGACGGGGTTCAGGTCTGGAGATAAGGCTGGTCATGACGGGGTTCAGGTCTGGAGATTGGGCTGGTCATGACGGGGTTCAGGTCTGGAGATAAGGCTGGTCATGACGGGGTTCAGGTCTGGAGATAAGGCTGGCCATGACGGGGTCCAGGTCTGGAGATAAGGCTGGTCATGACGGGGTCCAGGTCTGGAGATAAGGCTGGTCATGACGGGGTTCAGGTCTGGAGATAAGGCTGGTCATGACGGGGTCCAGGTCTGGAGATAAGGCTGGTCATGACGGGGTTCAGGTCTGGAGATAAGGCTGGCCATGACGGGGTTCAGGTCTGGAGATGGGGCTGGCCATGATGGGGTTCAGGTCTGGAGATAAGGCTGGTCATGATGGGGTTCAGGTCTGGAGATAAGGCTGGCCATGACGGGGTTCAGGTCTGGAGATTGGGCTGGTCATGACGGGGTTCAGGTCTGGAGATAAGGCTGGTCATGACGGGGTTCAGGTCTGGAGATAAGGCTGGCCATGACGGGGTTCAGGTCTGGAGATTGGGCTGGCCATGACGGGGTTCAGGTCTGGAGATTGGGCTGGCCATGACGGGGTTCAGGTCTGGGGATTGGGCTGGTCATGACGGGGTTCAGGTCTGGAGATAAGGCTGGTCATGACGGGGTTCAGGTCTGGAGATTGGGCTGGTCATGACGGGGTTCAGGTCTGGAGATAAGGCTGGTCATGACGGGGTTCAGGTCTGGAGATAAGGCTGGCCATGACGGGGTTCAGGTCTGGAGATAAGGCTGGTCATGACGGGGTTCAGGTCTGGAGATAAGGCTGGCCATGACGGGGTCCAGGTCTGGAGATAAGGCTGGTCATGACGGGGTCCAGGTCTGGAGATAAGGCTGGTCATGACGGGGTTCAGGTCTGGAGATAAGGCTGGTCATGACGGGGTCCAGGTCTGGAGATAAGGCTGGTCATGACGGGGTTCAGGTCTGGAGATAAGGCTGGCCATGACGGGGTTCAGGTCTGGAGATTGGGCTGGCCATGACGGGGTTCAGGTCTGGGGATTGGGCTGGTCATGACGGGGTCCAGGTCTGGAGATAAGGCTGGTCATGACGGGGTTCAGGTCTGGAGATAAGGCTGGTCATGACGGGGTTCAGGTCTGGAGATAAGGCTGGTCATGACGGGGTTCAGGTCTGGAGATAAGGCTGGTCATGACGGGGTTCAGGTCTGGAGATAAGGCTGGCCATGACGGGGTCTTGATCTGGTGGTCCTCCATCCACTCCTTGATTGACCTGGCTGTGTGGCACGGAGCATTGTCCTGCTGGAAAAACCAATCCTCAGAGTTGGGGAACATTATCAGAGCAGAAGGAAGCAGGTTTTCTTCCAGGACAACCTTGTACATGGCTTGATTCATGCGTCCTTCACAAAGACAAATCTGTCCGATTCCAGCCTTGCTGAAGCACCCAAAGATCATCACCGATCCTCCCAAATTCCACAGTGGGTGCAATACCTGGAGAGGCCTACAAGCCACAGTGTCTTGCACCCGCTGTGAAATTTGGTGGAGGATCGGTGATGATGTGCCAGGAGTGGCATTAAATCACTCAAAATCAATGTGAAAGACTTGTGGAGAGCATGTCAAGACACATGAAAGCTGTGATTGAAGATCAGCTCCTCTCCTCTTTTTCCTCTCCTCTTTTTCCTCTCCTCTTTTTCCTCTCCTCTTTTTCCTCTCCTCTTTTTCCTCTCCTCTTTTTCCTCTCCTCTTTTTCCTCTCCTCTTTCTCCTCTCCTCTTTTTCCTCTCCTCTTTTTTCCTCTCATTCAACACTTTCTTCAGCAGTTTCTCTTTCTTTTTTGTCTCCCGTTGTGAGAGTTTGTAATAGATGGGTTGGTTGCTTAGCAACAAAAACAGACGGGGTCGGGGTTCGGGGTTCGCAACTATGGGGCAAAACAGACGGGGTCGGGGTTTGGGGTTCGCAACTATGGGGCAAAACAGACGGGGTCGGCTTAGATTGTTGACAACATGTCAGCTATATTTCATCTCCAAATGTTCATTTAAAAGATAAATACATTTGCACAATGAGCACTTGTTGTCTCTCAAAAACATTGTTACATTTGATGGTTTGTTTATCCATATTAGCATTGCCATGACATCAGTCAAAACACCTCAAAACAAGACATGGTATCAATCACAAGACACAACGAGCTGAAAGGAGTCACCTACGATTCCCCACATGGCAGCTTCTTGTCCTTGTTGCTAGGTATCTGACTGTTCAGAATCATAACAATGCACACCTTCCTGCCACATCGAAGCACGCACATTTTTTTCGCGACATTGTCGGCCAACCCATTTATAGCAACCACTGATTACTGGCTTGGTACTGCAGTGCCCGTCAACAGGTGTGTGTGTGTGTGTGTGTGTGTGTGTGTGTGTGTGTGTGTGTGTGTGTGTGTGTGTGTGTGTGTGTGTGTGTGTGTGTGTGTGTGTGTGTGTGTGTCTGTCTGTCTGTGTCTGTCTGTGTCTGTGTGAGTGCATGTTCAGAGAGAGTTTGTGTTCTTGCATTCAGA
>NC_074693.1:10291461-10303402 GCF_029448725.1 Salvelinus fontinalis
ATGTGGAATCGCTTGAGCTGCTTGTTGTGGCGACTGTAAGTGACACATGTTTCCCAGCTGTAAAGAAGTGTGGTTATGCAGACGACTTGATAGACGGAGACTTAGGTGTGGAGATCCCTGTTTTGGAAGACCCTGCATCTGAGTTTCCTGAAGGCAGCTGATGCTTACTTGATGCTGTTTTGAATGTCGAGGTCAATGCTGCAGTCCTCCGAGAGGATGCTGCCCAGGTATTTGAATGACGGGACTATTGCCAGTGAATTGTGTTCAATGGTGAAGACAGGCATGGTGGGTGGAGGGCTGGATCTCCATTGGGAGACCATCAGTCTTGGTGGTGTTGATAGATAGTCCCATCCTGCTATAAACTCTCACAGCTGTTACAAGGACGAACTGAAGGTCTTCCGGAGTGTAGGCCACAAGAGCACAGTCATCAGTATACTGCACCTCAAGAACCCGCTCTGTTGAAACCTTGGTGGCTGCTTGGAGTCTCCTGATGTTGACTAGGTTTCCATTCAGCCTGAAGTCCACCGCAACCCCTCTGCTGTCTCCTTGTGGAGAAACTGGGTGACAGATAGGAAGAAGATGTTAAAGAGTACAGGTTCTTCTGTTAGAACAAGGTGTTAGTGACTGTGAGATCATGCTCTGCACATAGAGTTAGCAGTCTCATGCCGTTCTCATCGACCTGGCCAACACCATGCCTACCCAGCACTCCGCTCCATATCCTGTCCCACCCTAGCATTGAAGTCACCCAGCAGAAAGAACTTGTCATTCCTGGGGATGCGGTGAAAGGCCTCATCTAGTGATTGGTAGAAGCAGTCCTTTGCCTCATTTTCAGATGGTAACGTTGGTCGGTATGCACTGAGAAGAGTAGCATAATGCATCTTGGGGGATATGGAGAGATATGAGTCTTTTACTTATACCTACAGGCGTTTCGGTGAGGCTGGGTAAAAGGAGGGTGACCTTTCCAGGAGAAGGCGGAGCCTTCTCCCTCCTCTTTCAGGGAACCTTCATCCAGGAACCTGGTCTCTCACTCAGGGCAGCAATGTCAATGTTGTAGCGCCTTCGTTCTCCGGTGTATCATTATTATTGTCAGTGTCCAAAAGAGTCCTGATGTTCCATGTCGCCAGTTTCAGACCAATTATTTTCTTAATCATTTTTCGACAGCTGAGGTGAACTCCCAATAGGTGTGGTAGCCTATCCAGGAAGGAGTGAGTAGGTAATTTTTAGGCCACCTTTTCTAGGCCTCTCCCCAGTTGGGTGTAGCTCCTAAATAGGGCTGCTCAGTCACACAGGGGTATACTGAGAGCAGCTGCCACTCAAGTCCCAACTGCTGGCGACCATAATAGTCCTGTACCGCTGGTGTGCAGGGGTCTGATTAAGGGCTCCCGGTCTATTCACTCCTGCCCCCGTCACCAGACACCCCAACTCCGCCAGACTTTAGTCCTGTTTCCAGTTGAATGCTTCACAGAGGTCAGAAGTGGATACCTGCGCAAAGGAAGTTATTTAATGTGTCGCTGAGGGTGTAAGGGTGTAACAACACTGCTTCACTGTAGGAAGGTGATTTCCAGTGACAACACACACACACACACATGCATAAATAATTAAATAATGAAAGAAAGAAAAGACAAGCAAAAAAAACACAAAGAAACAAGGAAACAGAACAACAGAGAGACTAGTGAACCAGCAAAGGGCAACTCCAGCTAAGAGATGTAATAACCTGGAGGACCTCGTGACCCATGATGCCTAGCTCCAGCTAAGAGATGTAATAACCTCGAGGACCTCGTGACCCATGATGCCTAGCTCCAGCTAAGAGATGTAATAACCTGGAGGACCACGTGACCCATGATGCCTAGCTCCAGCTAAGAGATGTAATAACCTGGAGGACCTCGTGACCCATGATGCCTAGCTCCAGCTAAGAGATGTAATAACCTGGAGGACCTCGTGACCCATGATGCCTAGCTCCAGCTAAGAGATGTAATAACCTGGAGGACCTCGTGACCCATGATGCCTAGCTCCAGCTAAGAGATGTAATAACCCAGAGGACCATGTGACCCATGATGCCTAGCTCCAGCTAAGAGATGTAATAACCTGGAGGACCTTGTGACCCATGATGCCTAGCTCCAGCTAAGAGATGTAATAACCCAGAGGACCATGTGACCCATGATGCCTAGCTCCAGCTAAGAGATGTAATAACCTGGAGGACCTCGTGACCCATGATGCCTAGCTCCAGCTAAGAGATGTAATAACCTGGAGGACCATGTGACCCATGATGCCTAGCTCAAGCTAAGAGATGTAATAACCTGGAGGACCATGTGACCCATGATGCCTAGCTCAAGCTAAGAGATGTAATAACCTCGAGGACCATGTGACCCATGATGCCTAGTCTTTGTTACATGAACACAAAGCAATTTCCACTGACCTTTCTAGATGTGCATTAGAACTAAATGAGCAAAGTTAAACATGCCCCACGGCTTCATTGCTAAAGAGATTACACTTCCCATAATTGCTTTTGGCTATCTAGTGCCATTTCTTTTTTTTGTAATTAAAGTGATTTCAAATATTAATAACCACCAACACACACACACGCTCCCACACTCATACATACACATACACACATTCCTGCTCATACATACACACACGCACATACATTTTTACACATGCACAAACACAAACACACACAGATATACATGATGTTCACAAATGCTGTACACACACACACACACTGATCTCCCTCTCTCTCCCTATCCCTCTATCTCTCTCCCTATCCCTCCCTCTCTATCCATATCCCTCTATCTCTCTCTTCCTATCCCTCTATCTCTCTCTTCCTATCCCTCTATCTCTCTCTATCCTTCTATTGCTCTCTACCTCTCCCTATCCATCTCTCTCTCACTCTCCCTCTCCCTATCCCTCTACCTCAATTCAATTCAAAGGGCTTTATACGGGAAACATACACTACATGACCAAAAGTATGTGGACACCTCATTCCACAACATCTTATTCCAAACTGATGGTCATTAATATGGAGTTTGTCCTACCTTTGCTGCTATAACAGCCTCCACTCTTCTGGGAAGGCTTTCCACTAGATGTTGGAACAATGCTACGGGGACTTGCTTGCTTCCATTCAGTCACGAGAGCATTAGTGAAGTCGGGCACTGATGTTGGGCGATTAGGCCTGGCTCGCAGTCGGCGTTCCAATTCATCCCAATGGTGTTCGATGGGGTTGAGGTCAGGGCTCTGTGCAGGCCAGTCACGTTCTTCCACACCGATCTCGACAAACCATTTCTGTATGGACCTCACTTTGTACACGGGGCATTGTCATGCTAAAACAGGAAAGGGCCTTTCCCAAACTGCCCCAGTTGGAAGCACAGAATCGTCTCAAATGGCATTGTATGCTGTAGCGTTAAGATTTCCTTCACTGGAACTAAGGGGCCAATCGCAAACCATGAAAAATAGCACCTGACCATTATGCCTCACCAATCAAACTTTACAGTTGGCACTATGCATTGGGGCAGGTAGCAGTCTCCTGACATTCGCCAAACCCAGATTTGTCCGTCGGACTGCCAGATGGTGAAGCGTGATTCATCTGCTTCCCCCCCGGAATCCAATGGTGGCGAGCTTTACACCATTCCAGCCAACACTTGGCATTACGCATGGTGATCTTAGGCTTGTGTGCTGCTGCTTGGCCATGGAAACCCCTTTCATGAAACTCCCGACAAACAGTTACTGTACTGACGTTGCTTACAGAGACAGTTTGGAACTCGGTAGTGATGTGGGTCACGAGGTGTTCCAAGATGGCGTAGCAGTCGGACGTGTGTTTGTATTGTCCTGTATTGTCCTGTAGCGTGTAAATAGTAAATAGTCTTCGTATTTTTCGTATACATTTCGTATATATTTTAATTTCACTTTCCATCTAGGAACTGAATATACATTCCTACATTCCGCCTCACCCAATGTGGTACGGACCTGCTATTTTTTTTATACTTTAGAACCGTAACCCCAAGCAGAAGCTAGCCAGATAACTAGCTACTAGCTAGTAGTCAGTTAGCCACTGCTGCGGTCTTCACCCTCAACTCGGACACAGCCAGCTTCAATACCGGGCCAACACCTGCCAGTCTGCAAGCGCGATATCAACCGAGAGCATATAGGACTGCTTTTTCTCTACCACATCACCGGATTCCTGACGCAAGCTCTGGACAATTACACCGTATCATCACAGCTAGCTAGCTGCAACCGAGTGGCTACTACTGGCTAACACCTCTGTCCCGAAGCAAGCACCAGTTAGCCTTGAGCTAGCCTCGAGCTAGGCCCATCTGCCGGCTAGCTGCAAGCGCGATATCAACCCAGAGCATATAGGACTGCTTTCTCTCTACCACATCACCGGATTCCTGACGCAAGCTCTGGACAATTACACCGTATCATCACAGCTAGCTAGCTGCAACCGAGTGGCTACTACTGGCTAACACCACTGTCCCGAAGCAAGCACCAGTTAGCCTTGAGCTAGCCTCGAGCTAGGCCCATCTGCCGGCTAGCTGAAGAGCTAGCGCTAGCGCCACTGCGCCAGACCCCCTCCGTCTGAGCAGACCACCCCCCGGGCTACTAACTTTATACGCCGCGTGCTAGCTTAGTGGAGGCCTCCTCTGCTCCATCTACGGCTGCCCCCTGGACACTATGATCACTTGGCTACATAGCTGATGCATGCTTGACTGTCCATTAATTCACGGTACTCCATTCTGTTTATTTGTGTTTTACCTGTCGGCTCTGTGCTTTAACTCAGGATCTGTGTGTAGTTAATCCGACCCTCTCTGCCTAGTCGTCGCCATTTTTACCTGTTGTTGCTGTGTTAGACTAACACCCTGTTATTGCTGCTGTTATCTTACCTGTTGTTTTAGCTAGCTCTCCCAATCAAGACCTGCAATCACTTTATGCCTTACTGTATGTCTCTCTCAAATATCAATATGCCTTGCATACTGTTGTTCAGGCTAGTTTTCATTATCATTGTTTTGGTTTGCAATGGACCCTGTAGTTCCACTCTCCGTACCTCTGATACCCCCTTTGTCCCACCCCCCACACATGCGGTGACCTCACCCATTGAGACCAGCATGTCCAGAGATACAACCTCTCTTATCATCACCCAGTGCCTGGGCTTGCCTCCGCTGTACCCGCGCCCCTCCATACCCCTGTCTGCACATTATGCCCAGAATCTATTCTACCACGCCCATAAATCTGCTCCTTTTATTCTTTGTCCCCAACGCTCTAGGCGACCAGTTTTGATAGCCTTTAGCCGCACCCTCATCCTACTACTCCTCTGTTCCTCGGGTGATGTGGAGGTAAACCCAGGCCCTGCATGTCCCCAGTCACCCTCATTTGTTGACTTCTGCGATCGAAAAAGCCTTGGCCTCATGCATGTCAACATCAGAAGCCTCCTCCCTAAGTTTGCCTTACTCACCGCTTTAGCACACTCTGCCAATCCTGATGTCCTTGCCGTGTCCGAATCCTGGCTTAGGAAGGCCACCAAAAATTCTGAGATTTCCATACCCAACTATAACACTTTCTGTCAAGATAGAACTGCCAAAGGGGGAGGAGTTGCAATCTACTGCAGAGATAGCCTGCAAAGTTCTGTCATACTTTCCAGGTCTATGCCCAAACAGTTCGAACTTCTAATTTTAAAAATTAATCTCTCCAGAAATAAGTCTCTCACCGTTGCCGCCTGCTACCGACCCCCCTCAGCTCCCAGCTGTGCCCTGGACACCATCTGTGAATTGATCGCTCCCCATCTAGCTTCAGAGTTTGTTCTGTTAGGTGACCTAAACTGGGATATGCTTAACACCCCGGCAGTCCTACAATCCAAGCTTGATGCCCTCAATCTCACACAAATCATCAAGGAACCCACCAGGTACAACCCTAAATCCGTAAACATGGGCACCCTAATAGACATTATCCTGACCAACCTGCCCTCCAAATACACCTCTGCTGTCTTCAATCAAGATCTCAGCGATCACTGCCTCATTGCCTGTATCCGCCACGGGTCCGCGGTCAAACGACCACCCCTCATCACTGTCAAACGCTCCCTAAAACACTTCTGCGAGCAGGCCTTTCTAATCGACCTGGCCCGGGTACCCTGGAAGGATATTGACCTCATCCCGTCAGTTGATGATGCCTGGTCATTCTTTAAATGTTACTTCCTCACCATATTAGACAAGCATGCTCCGTTCAAAAAATGCAGAACCAAAAACAGATATAGCCCTTGGTTCACTCCTGACCTGACTGCCCTCGACCAGCACAAAAACATCCTGTGGCGAACTGCAATAGCATCGAAGAGCCCCCGCGATATGCAACTGTTCAGGGAAGTCAGGAACCAATACACGCAGTCAGTCAGGAAAGCAAAGGCCAGCTTTTTCAAGCAGAAATTCGCATCCTGTAGCTCTAACTCCAAAAAGTTCTGGGATACTGTAAAGTCCATGGAGAACAAGAGCACCTCCTCCCAGCTGCCCACTGCACTGAGGCTAGGTAACACGGTCACCACCGATAAATCCGTGATAATCGAAGACTTCAACAAGCATTTCTCAATGGCTGGCCATGCCTTCCTCCTGGCGACTCCAACCTTGGCCAACAGCCCCGCCCCCCCCGCTGCTACTCGCCCAAGCCTCCCCAGCTTCTCCTTTACCCAAATCCAGATAGCAGATGTTCTGAAAGAGCTGGAAAACCTGGACCCATACAAATCAGCTGGGCTTGACAATCTGGACCCCCTATTCCTGAAACTGTCCGCCGCCATTGTCGCACCCCCTATTACCAGCCTGTTCAACCTCTCCTTCGTATCATCTGAGATCCCCAAGGATTGGAAAGCTGCCGCGGTCATCCCCCTCTTCAAAGGGGGAGACACCCTGGACCCAAACTGTTACAGACCTATATCCATCCTGCCCTGCCTATCTAAGGTCTTCGAAAGCCAAGTCAACAAACAGATCACTGACCATCTCGAATCCCACCGTACCTTCTCCGCTGTGCAATCCGGTTTCCGAGCCGGTCACGGGTGCACCTCAGCCACGCTCAAGGTACTAAACGACATCATAACCGCCATCGATAAAAGACATTACTGTGCAGCCGTCTTCATCGACCTGGCCAAGGCTTTCGACTCTGTCAATCACCATATTCTTATCGGCAGACTCGGTAGCCTCGGTTTTTCTAATGACTGCCTTGCCTGGTTCACCAACTACTTTGCTGACAGAGTTCAGTGTGTCAAATCGGAGGGCATGTTGTCCGGTCCTCTGGCAGTCTCTATGGGGGTACCACAGGGTTCAATTCTCGGGCCGACTCTTTTCTCTGTATACATCAATGATGTTGCTCTTGCTGCGGGCGATTCCCTGATCCACCTCTACGCAGACGACACCATTCTATATACTTCCGGCCCTTCCTTGGACACTGTGCTATCTAACCTCCAAACGAGCTTCAATGCCATACAACACTCCTTCCGTGGCCTCCAACTGCTCTTAAACGCTAGTAAAACCAAATGCATGCTTTTCAACCGTTCGCTGCCTGCACCCGCACGCCCGACTAGCATCACCACCCTGGACGGTTCCGACCTAGAATATGTGGACATCTATAAGTACCTAGGTGTCTGGCTAGACTGCAAACTCTCCTTCCAGACTCATATCAAACATCTCCAATCCAAAATCAAATCAAGAATCGGCTTTCTATTCCGCAACAAAGCCTCCTTCACTCACGCCGCCAAACTTACCCTAGTAAAACTGACTATCCTACCGATCCTCGACTTCGGCGATGTCATCTACAAAATAGCTTCCAACACTCTACTCAGCAAACTGGACGCAGTTTATCACAGTGCCATTCGTTTTGTTACTAAAGCACCTTATACGACCCACCACTGCGACCTGTATGCCCTAGTCGGCTGGCCCTCGCTACATGTTCGTCGTCAGACCCACTGGCTCCAGGTCATCTACAAGGCTATGCTAGGTAAAGTGCCGCCTTATCTCAGTTCACTGGTCACGATGGCTACACCCACCCGCAGCACCCGCTCCAGCAGGTGTATCTCACTGATCATCCCTAAAGCTAAAACCTCATTTGGACGCCTTTCCTTCCAGTTCTCTGCTGCCTGCGACTGGAACGAATTGCAAAAATCTCTGAAGTTGGAGACTTTTATCTCCCTCAACAACTTTAAAAATCTGCTATCCGAGCAGCTAACCGATCGCTGCAGCTGTACATAGTCCATCTGTAAACTACCCACCCAATTTACCTACCTCACCCCCCATACTGCTTTTATTTATTTACTTTTCTGCTCTTTTGCACACCAGTATCTCTTCTTGCACATGTTCATCTGATGATTTATCACTCCAGTGTTAATCTGCTAAATTGTAATTATTCGATTTATTGCCTACCTCATGCCTTTTGCACACATTGTATATAGATTCTCTTTTTTCTACCATGTTATTGACTTGTTTATTGTTTACTCCATGTGTAACTCTGTGTTGTCTGTTCACACTGCTATGCTTTATCTTGGCCAGGTCGCAGTTGCAAATGAGAACTTGTTCTCAACTAGCCTACCTGGTTAAATAAAGGTGAAATAAAAAAATAAATAAATAAATAAAAAGTGAGTATTGCAACCGAGGACAGACAATTTTTATGTGCTTCATGCCTCGGCTGTCCCGTTCTGTGAACTTGTGTGACCTACCACTTTGCGGCTGAGCCATTGTTTCTCCTAGACGTTTCCACTTCACAATAACAGCACTTACAGTTGACCGGGGCAGCTCTAGCAGGGCACACATTTGACAAACTGATTTGTTGGAAAGGTGGCCTCCTATGACGGTGCCACATTGAAAGTAACAGAGCTCTTCAGTAATGACATTCTATTGCCAATGTTTGTCTATGGAGATGGCATGGCTGTGTACTTGATTTTATACACCTGTAAGCAACAGGTGAGGCTGAAATAGCCATATCCAGTCATTTGAAGGGGTGTCCACATACTTTTATATATTTAGTGTATGTTAAATTGTTTTCTTCATACTATAAAATAATGCCATGGAATTCTAAGCACGTCTTGTCTGCTAAATTAACTAGTGGAGCCCACAACCATATGACGTAGCCAGATCAGGGCCTATGTAACGGCTTTCTTCCTGGGATGAAGGAGAGGACCAAAATGCAGCGCAGTTAGTGTTCAACATGTTTAATTAAACAATAAACGATGAACATTAACAAATAACAAAATAACAAACGTGAAAGCCGAGACAGTCCTATCTGGTGCAGAACACAAACACAGAGACAGGAAACAACCACCCACAATCCCCAACACAAAACAAGCCACCTATATATGATTCTCAATCAGGGACAACGATTGACAGCTGTCTCTGATTGAGAACCATATTAGGCTGAACACAGAAACAGACGAACTAGACACACAACATAGAATTCCCACCCAGCTCACGTCCTGACCAACACTAAACAAGCAAAACACATAAGAACTCTGGTCAGGACGTTACAGCCTAACAACTCAGAGTATGCTATTCTGTTCTGAAATAGACTACATTTTCTTCATATCAAGTTTCTTTATACGTGTCTAAAATACATAATGGATTTATTGTGATGGTGTAGGCTAAATTACATGACATTTTCAAATGTAGGTGTGGAAGCCAGGAGATGCTAAACGCATTTTTGTTAATTAATGGGCAATTACCAGGAGACCGGCAGTTATTTCCTTGACAAACACCTGCTGACAAAATTCCATGATCGCCGTAGACCTAATTGAGGCTGGTCCTTTACACTAGAGAGAGGGACAGGAGATAGGACACATTGAGGTTGGTCCTTTACACTAGAGAGAGGGACAGGAGATAGGACACATTGAGGCTGGTCCTTTACACTAGAGAGAGGGACAGGAGATAGGACACATTGAGGCTGGTCCTTTACACTAGAGAGAGGGACAGGAGATAGGACACATTGAGGCTGGTCCTTTACACTAGAGAGAGGGACAGGAGATAGGACACATTGAGGCTGGTCCTTTACACTAGAGAGAGGGACAGGAGATAGGACACATTGAGGCTGGTCCTTTACACTAGAGAGAGGGACAGGAGATAGGACACATTGAGGCTGGTCCTTTACACTAGAGAGAGGGACAGGAGATAGGACACATTGAGGTTGGTCCTTTACACTAGAGAGAGGGACAAGAGATAGGACACATTGAGGCTAGTCCTTTACACTAGAGAGAGGGACAGGAGATAGGACACATTGAGGCTGGTCCTTTACACTAGAAAGAGGGACAGGAGATAGGACACATTGAGGCTGGTCCTTTACACTAGAGAGAGGCACAGGAGATAGGACACATTGAGGCTGGTCCTTTACACTAGAGAGAGGCACAGGAGATAGGACACATTGAGGCTGGTCCTTTACACTAGAGAGAGGGACAGTAGATAGGACACATTGAGGCTGGTCCTTTACACTAGAGAGAGGGACAGGAGATAGGACACATTGAGGCTGGTCCTTTACACTAGAGAGAGGGACAGGAGATAGGACACATTGAGGCTGGTCCTTTACACTAGAGAGAGGGACAGGAGATAGGACACATTGAGGCTGGTCCTTTACACTAGAGAGAGGGACAGGAGATAGGACACATTGAGGCTGGTCCTTTACACTAGAGAGAGGGACAGGAGATAGGACACATTGAGGCTGGTCCTTTACACTAGAGAGAGGGACAGGAGATAGGACACATTGAGGGTGGTCCTTTACACTAGAGAGAGGGACAGGAGATAGGACACATTGAGGCTGGTCCTTTACACTAGAAATAGGGACAGGAGATAGGACACATTGAGGCTGGTCCTTTACACTAGAAATAGGGACAGGAGATAGGACACATTGAGGCTGGTCCTTTACACTAGAGAGAGGGACAGGAGATAGGACACATTGAGGCTGGTCCTTTACACTAGAGAGAGGGACAGGAGATAGGACACATTGAGGCTGGTCCTTTACACTAGAGAGAGGGACAGGAGATAGGACACATTGAGGCTGGTCCTTTACACTAGAAAGAGGGACAGGAGATAGGACACATTGAGGCTGGTCCTTTACACTAGAGAGAGGGACAGGAGATAGGACACATTGAGGCTGGTCCTTTACACTAGAGAGAGGGACAGGAGATAGGACACATTGAGGCTGGTCCTTTACACTAGAGAGAGGGACAGGAGATAGGACACATTGAGGCTGGTCCTTTACACTAGAGAGAGGGACAGGAGATAGGACACATTGAGGCTGGTCCTTTACACTAGAGAGAGGGACAGGAGATACAGTAGGATTTACACGTCTATTCTCTACAGGTTTGAAATCATGGGAATCTAATAGTTTCTATATAGAGAGATCTCATGATGTAGAATAATTATAATTCTGTAATATTCACAGCTCAGTCAATCAACAACGTTGGTTAAATGAGGTCAGGTAGTCGAGTCCAAAGACACAGCAGGACTAGAGTCATTACCGGCTACTAATTAAACCCACTTCATTATTGTCCCTTTATGATTGTGATAATCAGTTATTTTTCTGTTATTTAATTCCAGTTTTTTAATGATAGCCTTGGGCCAGCCGGCAGCAGGGACATTGTTTTTCAAACGCTCCTGTCAATAAAGCTATTATTATTTTGAATCTCAGGAGAACACGTTGTCCTTCACCTTCAGGAAGTGGAGAGAAAATAGGAAAGTATCATAGAGAGAAGAGAGAGGAAAGAGAAAAGTATTGTAGAGACGGATATGAGGAAAGAGAGTGAAAGTCTCCTGACTGCGTGCGTTTGAAGAGTTAATGCGGTAAGTAGGAAAGGTAGAGTACATGACGTTCTCTTGTGGCTTTACACTCTCTGGAAAGTAACCATCCATTTACTTTCATCTCACTCACTTGTTTCTCTTTCTCCTTTTGTACAAGAGCGAAGAAGAGCAATAGACAGAGAGAGAACCCAGAGACCTTG
>NC_074693.1:10303502-10356002 GCF_029448725.1 Salvelinus fontinalis
AATCATGGTTACACATCAATTAAAAACACAACACCAGGTCTTCCACAGTAACTACATCTCTGATTACCCCGTATACTCAATAACAGATCAATGTTGGTAACCATTTTGTAATAGGCAAACTCATCCCTCAGTCTAGATGCCAACATTCCCTTCAGCATTCACACCATATCCACAGACCCCTGTCCCTGAATACTGTTATTGTGGGTCTTCCCTATTGCTAATTTAGCTGCCCCGACACCAAATGAAGCACAATAACTACAACCCAAATATAAACATTTGGGAAGAGAAATGTCACACCCTGATCTGTTTCACCTATCCTCGTTATTTTCTCCACCCCCTCCAGGTGTCGCTTGTTTTCCCAGTGTATTTATCCCTGTGTTTCCTGTCTCTCTGTGCCAGTGTAGTTATCCCTGTGTTTCTTGTCTCTCTTTGCCAGTTTGTCTTGTATGTCGAAGCCTACGAGCGTTTTTACACGTTTTCCTGCTTTGCCTTTTTCTCTTCTTTCTCCTGGTTTTGACGCTTGCGTGTTCTGGACTCTGTACCCGCCTGCCTGACCATTCAGCCTGCCCTGACCTCGAGCCTGTCTGCCACTCTGTACCTCCTGGACTCTGATCTGGTTATGACTTTTTGCCTGTCCACGACCATTCTCTTGCCTATTCCGTTTGGATTTATTAAACATCTTTAACTCCAACCATCTGCCTCCTGTGTCTGCATTTGGGTCACGCCTAGTGTCATGATAAGAACCCAGAGCTATTGATCAGGTCAATCATCCCGACCAACCTGGGACACTGTAAGAACTGATGTGGCAGAGTTTCAGGCTCAGCACAGAATGGACACCCAACAGTAGGATCCAGGTGTACCAGATGCATGTTGGTGGCTACGGCTCCATGTATTATTTAACTTCTTGAGGGCAGGGGGCAGCATTTTCGCTTTTGGATAAATAGCATGCCAAAATTCAACTGCCTGCTACTCATCCCCAGAATATAAGATATGCATATTATTAGTAGATTTGGATTGAAAACACTCTGAAGTACTGCACCATTGCCTATGCCGTTCTGTACCATCACTCATTCATATATCTCTATGTACATATTCTTTATCCCTTTACACTTGCGTGTATAAGGTAGTAGTTGCGGAATTGTTAGGTTAGATTACTTGTTGTTATTACTGCATTGTCGGAACTAGAAGCACAAGCATTTCGCTACACTCGCATTAACATCTGCTAACCATGTGTATGTGACTAATAAAATTTGATTTGATTTGATTTGATTTGATTTGGCTACGGCTCCATGTATTATTTAACTTCTTGAGGGCAGGGGGCAGCATTTTCGCTTTTGGATAAATAGCATGCCAAAATTCAACTGCCTGCTACTCATCCCCAGAATATGATATGCATATTATTAGTAGATTTGGATTGAAAACACTCTGAAGTTTCTAAAACTGTTTGAATAATGTCTGTGAGAACAACAGAACTTACAAACCATTCAGAATTTTTTTTTTTTGATGTCACTGTCTTTTCAATGATATTTCTTAGAGACACCAGATTTCTAAGGGACTTGCTTGAGGTTCCTACCGCTTCCACTGGATGTCACCAGTCCTTGGAAATCGGTTGAGGTTATTCCTTTGTGTAATAAAGAAGTAGGGCTATCGTAAATGAGGGTCACAGGAAGTACATTTTTTGAGAGAGGCATGTTATGAAAAAAGTTGTGTCAGTTTGTTTTCTTTTTGTATTGAACACAGATCATCCCGTCTTCAAATGGATCAATTATTAACGTTTGAAAATACCTAACGTTGTATTACAAAAGTAGCTTGAAATGTTTTGGTAAAGTTTACATGTAACTTTTGATATATTTTGTAGTGACATCGCAAAAGTTTTTCTGGATGAAACGGCCCAAATAAATTGACATTTTGGACATATTAATCGAATGGAATTGTTCGATTAATCGGAATTAATCGAACAAAAGGACCATTTGTGATGTTTATGGGACATATTGGAGTGCCAACAAAAGAATTTCGTCAAAGGTAAGGCATGGTTTATATTTTATTTCTGCGTTTTGTGTTGTGCCTGCAGTGTTGAAATATGCTACTCTCTTTGTTTACTGTTGTGCTATCATCAGATAATAGCATCTTATGCTTTTGCCGAAAAGCCTTTTTGAAATCTGACATGTTGGCTGGATTCACAACGAGTGTAGCTTTAATTTGGTATCTTACATGTGTGAGTTAATGAAAGCTTGATTTTTATATCATTTTATTTGAATATGGTGCGCTGTATTTTCCCTGGCTATTGGCCGGTGGGACGATTCTACACATATTCTGTACATGGCCTTCTTTCCCACCTCCTTGAACTCCTCCAGCTCCGGGGTATGGAAGGAAAGCAGCATCCCCACATCCTTCTCTAATGCCCCCGACGCAGGACAAACATTCAGTGCAGGGAACATATAATCCAGACCCTCCTTCCACCGATCAGAACTGGAAGTGTCAGTCACATACTGCAGATGAAGAACTGGCAAGGAGTCACAGACCTCAGCAACGACCTTCCTCAGTAGGCGAGATGATCGGATCCCTGCTCTTTCTCCCAGCTCCTCCAACGATCTGCTCCTGCTCCGCATCAGATGACACAGCTTGGTACACCCCACGCCTAACAGGCATGAACGTAGGCTGGCTGAACCCAGAGCACGGGACTGGATGGCAGTGTTGTAAAAAAGAGGCTCTTCAAAAAGCCACATCCCTGGTGGTGTGCCGGCCTTACAGGACTTGAGAAAAACTCTCCAAGCCTGCATGTCAGACTCATAAAATGGAGTCAAGCCAGAAAAATCACCCCCCCCCCCCCCCCCCCCCTCCAGCTTTAAGGGGAAAATATGCTTGTCTAAGCCCAAACAACCCGCTCTCCTCATCAATGTATAGGCCGTGTCGACCCAGCTAGAACCGTCACTGTACAACAGTCTCTGGGCTGCTTGAAGTCGGAAAGCTATGATCCTGGAAGAAATGTCCACCAGGCCTTGCCCCCCCTCGTGCAGTGGCAGGTACAGGGCCACAGCTGTAATCCAATGTTGTCCAGACCAAAAGAAATTGACAAAGGTCCTCTGAATCTCTTGTATCATCTCTTGTTTCAGACCCCCTGGTAGCTGTAAAATCATTATCCTGTGCCACAGGTTAGAGGCAGCTAGATTATTGGCTACCATCTCCCTTTCCCTATAAGACCTCTGGGGAAGCACCCATTTCCACCTTGACAATCTGGGACACACTTTTTTCACTAGACTCCCCAGTTCTTTTTCTGAAAGACATCAGAGTCTAGGCTTCATCCCATCTCTGCCCCACTGAATCCCTCCTGGTAATCGTGGAGCGGACCCCGTCTGAAGCTGACCTGCCCACAGCGATTTGCTCTTTTCCCAATTGACTCTAGCTGAGGAGGCCCCCTCATACACCTTTAAAGCGTTTGAAAGAACCTTAACATCCTCACCCTCTGTAATAAAAACTGTCACATCATCTGCATATGCAGACACTGCTATTGTGTGACCCTTCATCACCCCTGGCACAGAGAAACCAGTAAGCCTCGCTCTTAAAACTTCTTCAGGCTAGGGTCTATTTTTCTCCACTTCCTGTCTGACTGACGTGCCAAAGGAAACTGCCTGTTGCTCAGGCCCTGAAGCCAGGATATGCATATAATTGGTACCATTGGAAAGACGACACTCTGACGTTTGTAGAAATGTTAATGTAGGAGACTATAACACAATAGATATGGTAGTAAAAAAATCCAAAGAAAAACGATCCAGAATTTCTTTGTGGGGGAGATCCCATGCTCTTCCAATGAAACGTATAGGGAAACAAATAATTCCAGCTCCCAGTATGCAATTCATATGGCTTCCACTGGGTGTAAGTAGTCTTTGTTCAAGCTTTCAGGCTTGTTTCTTCACAAACGGGTAAGAAAATTGAGTTTTACTTCAGGGATACAGAGTTGGAAATTTGTGTGTGCACGCGCGATGAAGAGGACAAGCACCTGCTAATATCACTTTCCTTTTGAACATACTGCTTTCTGTATGAAATATTGGACTTTAATTACATTTTAGGGTATCTGAGGATTAAATAGAAACCTATTTTGACTTGCTTTAACTTCTACTGCCTCAGAAACCCGGATCCTGGAGCACCCCCCACCTCCCCCACCAGTAAAAAAGCTGAATAGCATAGCTAGAATAGCGTCACAATTAAATAGTAGCATCTAAATATCATTCAATCAAGTCCAAGATACCAGATGAAAGATCCACTTCTTGTGAATCCAGCAATCATTTCAGATTTTTAAAATGTTTTACAGGGAAGACACAATATGTAAATCTATTAGCTAACCACGTTAGCAAAAAACACAATTTTTCTTTGTCCGCCATTTTTTCTCACCACCAGTAGCTATCACCATTTCGGCCAAATAAAGATATTGATAGCCACTAACCAAGAAAAAACCTTATCAGATGACAGTCGGATAACATATTTATTGTATAGGATAGGTTTTGTTAGAAAAATGTGCATATTTCAGGTATAAATCATAGTTTCCAATTGCACAAACCATCACAACTCGACTAGAATAAATACAGAGAGCAACGTGTATTACCTAATTACTAATCATAAAACATTTCTTAAAAATACACAGCCTACACTAATTGAAAGACACAGATCCTGTGAATCCAGACAATATTTCAGATTTTCTGAGTGTCTTACAGCGAAAACACAATAAATCGTTATATTAGCATAGCACATGTGCAAACATTACCCCAGCATTGATTCACGGCAAAAAGAGCGATAGCCTTATCACCACCAAAATGTATTAATTTTTTCACTAACCTTCTCAGAATTCTTCAGATGACACTCCTGTAACATCATATTACAACATACATATAGAGTTTGTTCGAAAATGTGCATATTTAGCCACCAAAATCGTCGTTATACAATGAGAAAAGTAGCCAAGCTGGTCAGAAAATGTCGGGCGCCATATTGGACAGTGATCTAGTCTTATACATAAATACTCATAAACTTGACTAAAAAATACAGGGTGGACAGCGATTGATCGACAATTTAGTTCTTAATGCAATCGCTGAATTACATTTTTTAAATTATCCTTACTTTTCAATACAGGTTGCGCCAAAGCGAAGCTACACCAAAGAAAATGGCGGCATAAGCGTTTAACATTTTTCGACAGAAACATGATTTATCATCATAAATAGTTCTTACTATGAGCTGTTCTTCCATCAGAATCTTGGGCAATGAATCCTTTCTCCGGTCTAATCGTCTTTTGGTCGAAAGATGTCCTCTTGTCCCGTCGAAATGGCCACTAACGTTCACCATGCACTCGAAAAGTGCCCAGCTACTCGAAGTGCGTCACACAGAAATGCCATAAAATCGCCCTAAACGGATATAAATTGCTATAAAACAGTTCAAATTAACTACCTTATGATGTTTTTAACACCTATAACGAGTAAAAACATGACCGGAGAAATATTACTGGCTAAACAACAGCTTGGAAGGAGGCAAGTCCGACGTCCATCGTGCGTCAGGCGCAGAGTCAAAAAGAAATGTACTTCCGGTCATTGGTGTTTTATACAGGCCCTGATTGCGCAATCGACTCCATTCAAAGCGTCACCACTTACTGACATGTAGAGGAAGACGTAGGCAGTGTCTGTTTCTCCATAGCATTTACAGGGACATTACAACTGACCTGGGAACAGGGGCCAAGATTTCTGAAATCTCACTCCCTGTCATGAAAAGTGCTGTAGAAGGAGTTCTGTTTCACTCAGAGACAAAATTCCAACAGCTATAGAAACTAGAGAGTGTTTTCTATCCAATAATAATAATAATAATATGCATATTGTACGAGCAAGAATTGAGTACTAGGCAGTTTAATCTGGAGACCGATTTATGCTAAGTCGAAACAGCACCCCCTATATTCGCAAGAAGTTTTAACAAAGTTTAGCTGTAGCTTTTTGGTTTCATTTCTCTGGCTGTTGAAAGAGTGGATAACTCAAATTGATGGCGCCAACTTAACTTCTCTGCGCTACAGATCCCTTTAGCTGGATCATTTTCCTAAACAACCTGCTGAATTGCAGGGCACAAAATATTACAAAAAATATCTATAATCATGCAATCACAAGTGAAATATACCAAAACACAGTTTAGCTTGTTGTTAATCCGTGTCAGATTTTGAAAATGTGATTTGCAGCGAAAGCAATCCAAGCTTTTGTGAGTATTTCAATCAATGCTAGAACAGCTAGCCCCAAATTAGCATGGTCACGAAAGTCAGAAAAGCAATAAAATGAATCGCTTACCTTTGATAATCTAAGGATGTTTGCACTCAGGAGACTTCCAGTTACAAAATAAGTGTTATTTTTGTTCGATAAATTGTACTTTTATGACAAAAAAACACTATTTGAGTTGCGCGTTATGTTCAGAAAACCAAAGCCTCGTTCCGTTCCACAAAAATTTCCAAAAAATATCCGTAATGTTCGTAATCAATCCTTAACAAACATAATCAATAATATTTCAACCGGACCGTAACCTATTCAATAAAAGAGAGAAAGAAAATGGAGAGCTACCCCTCTCGCGCACAGGAACTAATCAAAGGACAACTGACTACTTTTGAAAAATCTCGACTCATTTTTCAAAATAAAAAACATCCCCAAACCCAAAGGCTTTCATTGTTTTGAAGAACTACTGGTAGTCCACACGGTCAAAGGCTTTCGCCTGATCTAAAGAAAGTAAACCCACATTCACACACAATATCTAAAACATATCTTATTAGAAAAAAGTTATCAACAATAGAGCGGCCATCCCTAGATATTATTTCAACCTGTTTGAAAGATATTTAGATGATTCAATTTTATATTCTGCACACAGCCATGCAACAGGTCGGCAATTTTAAGAAGAGTCAAATCGCCCTTTTTTGACAACAATGAAAGCACAGCACATTGGACAACCAATACAGGAAGAGAACCCTCATGAAAAGATTCACAAACTACTTCATAAATATGCCCCCCAATAGACCCCCAAACGTGCTTATAGAAATCAGATCGGCCTGATGAGAGCTGCATAACTCTCTGCTCAGGGCCCGACTTAGGAAGTCCACGAAACAACTGTTCAGCACACAGAGAATCACAATCTTTCACCTTTTAGAAGGCAGAGTAGAAATCCACGGCGTGTTGGCGCATCTCACCGTTATCCGTGGTCACCTTCCCATCAGGGAGACGAAGGCAGACCATCTGTTTGCGTTGTAATGTCGAATGTTCAAGTGGTTAAAAAAAGCACTAGCAGCATCCATATCATTGAGGGAAGCAAAACGAGACCTAATCAAGACACCCTTCACTCTTTCATGCAGAAACGACCTCAGTTCATGTCTCTTGTCCTGTAAGTTCATGACTAGTTCAGGGTCATTCTGAGTGAGCAACTTCAATTCAATAGATTTGATGTCCTGTTCAAGGGCCCTGATAGTCTCTTTAACTTCAATAAGAGACAGAGCAGTGTACTGTTGACAAACAATTGTGTTTCGGCCTTCCAAACCTCCCACCATTGTCTCAAGGACTCAAAATTACCTTTTGTAACCCTCCATTTTTCCCAAAACAACAAAGACCTTTCACAAAACATGACATCATGTAACAATTTAACATTAAAATACCAATAAGGTGATGACCTTTGTGGACAGGACAAGTGAATATCAGCAGACACATTATGGTGATCCGAAAAACCCACAGGAGTAATATCACATCTTCCAACCCTACTACAGTAGTGATCAGATACATACAACCTGTCTAACCTTCCAACCCTACTACAGTAGTGATCAGATACATACAACCTGTCTAACCTTCCAACCCTACTAGAGAAGTGATCAGATACATACAACCTTTCTAACCTTCCAACCCTACTACAATATTGATCAGATACGTACAACCTGTCTAACCTTCCAACCCTACTACAGTATTGATCAGATACGTACAACCTGTCTAACCTTCCAACTCTACTACAGTATTGCTCAGATACATACAAACAGTCTAACCTTCCAACCCTACTACAGTAGAGATCAGATACATACAACCTGTCTAACCTTCCAACCCTACTACAGTAGAGATCAGATACATACAACCTGTCTAACCTTCCAACCCTACTACAGTATTGATCAGATACATACAACCTGTCTAACCTTCCAACCCTACTACAGTATTGATCAGATACATACAACCTGTCTAACCTTGCTGCACTGACACGACCTTCATTAACTTTTAGCCATGTGTACTGCCTAACTGTTGTATTCCTTACTCTCCACACATCAGAAAGCTCAAACTCAGTTAATAGACCAGACAGGCAGGTAGCTGACCGCAGATGAGGTTCTTCAGCGGTGCGGTCAACAGTAAATCTTCTGTACAGTTCCAGTCCCGTCCTAAAACCATACACATTTACATTTAAGCCATTTAGCAGACGCTCTTATCCAGAGCGACTTACAGTAGAGTGCATACATTTTATTACATTTTATTTTATTTTTTTACATACTGAGACAAGGATATCCCTACCGGCCAATCCCTCCCTAACCCCTAAACCGGACAACGCTATGCCAATTGTGCGTCGCCCCACGGACCTCCCGGTTGCGGCCGGCTGCGACAGAGCCTGGGCGTGAACCCAGAGACTCTGGTGGCGCAGCTAGCACTGCGATGCAGTGCCCTAGACCACTGCGCCACCCGGGAGACACACCCCTCTTGGTCACACCGTCTTAAGGTTTCCTTTATTTGATCAAAACAACAATACGCTCTGTACCCTCATTAGGAGCATAAAAATAAAACCCATAAAACCAATAAAACCCATATAACCAATAAAACTGGACTCTTGACACACTCTGTTGTAGATACCACAGTCACCCCTAAGCCTGAGGAAAACAAGATGGCAACCCCAGCACTGAAATTAGTACCATGACTGAGTATATTCTGCCCCTCCCACCACATACCCCAGTCAACCTCATTAGACTCATCACTATTTGTCTCCTGTAGAAAAACTAAATTAAGCCTTTTCTGTTTTATTACTTCTAATACCCAAGCCCTCTTATTCCTGTCCCTTCCCCCATTAATATTGAGAAAACCTCCCCTTAGTATCTCCTTATAGAACAAAGAAAGGAAAAGCCAGACGAAGAGACAAAAACACCATATGAGGCATGATCATCATCACTGTTTTAATTTTCTCTGAACCAGACCACATTTCCCACTAACTTTTGCTGCCGTGACAGCAGTAACACATTTCCTCAAGCGAAACCGCTTCTTCTCACTCAACTGGTCTAACCCCACCGTCTTCTGTAACGTCACAACTGACCTCACAAAGTTATCAACAACAAAAAAAAATGCCAATTTGACAGATTTCACAAAAGTCTGATCCAGCAACCCATTCACCTCCTCTAATTGTAAATTGAGTCCTCGCCAGCTGCTATCATATCTGATCCTCCTCAACTGAGGCCACAGACCCCTGACTCCCCTCAGCCACATCGCTCTCAACACTCCCCACTTGCACCCCATCACTCGTACCGGGGATCTCCTCCACTACCTGGGAGACTAGCCCCACCTGAACAACCTCCTGTACCCCATCACTCGTACTGGGCATCTCCTCACCAGTCTAAGGAAATGGCTCCCTAGATCTGTCCTTACCTCCTACAACCACATTTTTCTGCATAACCGTGGCTATGTTCCCCTCTGGTACAAGTTGCAACTCTGTACCCTCAACATGGTCAACTTGTTCATAAGCAACATTTTCATAGCCTACCTTCTCTCCTACGGCGACCAGAAACTCCTCCACAGTGACAGTAGCTTCAGTAACACACCTAAAGCCGTGCAGAAGTGACAGGGACGGTGTCCCCATGTGGGTCGCCATCCCGGCCAAAGCAGGGCAATTTCAACACGAAAAACAATATACTTAATTCTACCACAACAAATAAATCAAAGAAATAATTACCTTAATCATGCATAGAAAAAAGAAACCACAAAGAAAAGCAAAACAAGAAGGAAAAAACAGGCGATCTACGTCCAGACAACACTCACACTCACTCATACAATTCCCAGCTTGCACCAAACACTCCCAGCATGCAGAGAGAGAGAGAGAGAGAGAGAGAGAGAGAGAAGGAGATGAGATAAGGAGAGAGAGAGAGAAAGGAAGAGAGAAGGAGTGAGAGAGAGAGATAAGGAGAGGAGATAAGGAGAGGAAGTAAGGAGAGCGAGAGAGAAAGAAAGAGAGAAGGAGTGAGAGAGAGAGATAAGGAGAGGAGATAAGGAGAGGAGGTAAGGAGAGCGAGAGAGAAAGAAAGAGAGAAGGAGTGAGAGAGAGAGATAAGGAGAGGAGATAAGGAGAGGAGGTAAGGAGAGCGAGAGAGAAAGAAAGAGAGAAGGAGTGAGAGAGAGAGACTTGCTTTGGCAATGTAAAATATGTTTCCCAGGCCAATAAAGCACCTTTGAATTGAATTGAGTGAGCGAGATAGAGAGAAACAAAACAGTGCAGTTTGAGGCCATGTGGTGGAGAGTGATGAGGGCACTGAAGATGGGGTTGTGAGCAGGAGGGTCTGTGCAGATGTGACGCAATCAGTCTTTCCTCTACTCTTAGCCAAGAGAGACTGGCATGCAAAGTATTACTATTTGCCCTCAGTTTTACAATGAAGAGGAAGATGTTCCGTTCTGTTCTGGGCCAGCTGCAGCTTAACTAGCTCTTTCTTTGCAGCACTTGACCATATGACTGAACAATAATCAAGATACGATAAAAACTAAAGTACTTGATTTGTGGAGTGTGGTGTCCAAAAAGCAGAGCATCTCTTTATTACGGCAGACCTCTCCCCATTTTTACAACCATTGAGTCTATATGTTTTGACCTTCTAAGGTAACACCAGGTCGTTTATGTTTAGTCTCCTGTCTGCAGTATTTACCTGAGTATTAACCTAATGTAGCAGGCATAAGAGAAACACCTGAAAATAAATACAGGTTTTGATGAGAAAAAACTGTCTTGGGAAGTTCAACCACTGTTCAACCAATCCATTAAAAGCAGAGGAGGAGTTAAGATGGAGTGTCGCTTTGTTAACTTCCAAAAGCGGAAGTCGCGTCACGGGCTCTCCTTCCATTTCCCCTGGAAACTGGAACATCCAGTGTTTGGGGACTCGGCAGAGGCTACCTGAGTGTTAACCATTCGTACTTTCAAAACATCCCTGCGGAACACAGAACCACCAGCTAGAACTGATAACTGATTACTGTGTTCTGTCATGTTTTGTGGAGCAGAGAGGGGGGAGAGAGAGCGCAAACTACCTCTCTACCTCTACATCTACCTCTACCTCTATCTCTCTACCTCTCCCTCCCTACCTATACCTTACTACCACTACCTTACTACCTCTACCTTACTACATCTACCTCTATCTCTCTACCTCTCCCTCCCTACCACTACCTTACTACCTCTACATCTACCTCTACCTCTATCTCTCTACCTCTCCCTCCCTACCTATACCTTACTACCACTACCTTACTACCTCTACCTACCTCTACCTTACTACATCTACCTCTATCTCTCTACCTCTCCCTCCCTACCTCTACCTTACTACCTCTATCTCTCTACCTCTCCCTCCCTACCTATACCTTACTACCACTACCTTACTACCTCTACCGTACTACCTCTACCTCTATCTCTCTACCTCTCCCTCCCTAGCTATACCTTGACTACCAGTACCTTACTACCTCTACCTACCTCTACCTTACTACATCTACCTCTATCTCTCTACCTCTCCCTCCCTACCTCTACCTTGACTACCAGTACCTTACTACCTCTACCTACCTCTACCTTACTACATCTACCTCTATCTCTCTACCTCTCCCTCCCTACCTCTACCTTGACTACCAGTACCTTACTACCTCTACCTACCTCTACCTTACTACCTCTACCTCTCTACCTTACTACCTCTACCTCTCTACCTTACTACCTCTACCTCTCTACCTTACTACCTCTACCTCTACCTACCTCTACCTTACTACCTCTACCTCTCTACCTTACTACCTCTACCTTACTACCTCTACCTCTACCTACCTCTACCTTACTACATCTACCTCTATCTCTCTACCTCTCCCTCCCTACTTCTACCTTGACTACCTCTACCTTACTACCTCTACCTACCTCTACCTTACTACATCTACCTCTATCTCTCTACCTCTCCCTCCCTACCTCTACCTTACTACCTCTACCTCTATCTCTCTACCTCTCCCTCCCTACCTATACCTTACTACCACTACCTTACTACCTCTACCGTACTACCTCTACCTCTATCTCTCTACCTCTCCCTCCCTACCTATACCTTACTACCACTACCTTACTACCTCTACCGTACTACATCTACCTCTATCTCTCTACCTCTCCCTCCCTACCTCTACCTTGACTACCAGTACCTTACTACCTCTACCTACCTCTACCTTACTACCTCTACCTTACTACATCTACCTTACTACATCTACCTCTATCTCTCTACCTCTCCCTCCCTAGCTCTACCTTGACTACCAGTACCTTACTACCTCTACCTTACTACCTCTACCTCTACCTTACTACCTCTACCTTACTACCTCTACCTACCTCTACCTTACTACCTCTCCCTCCCTACCTCTACCTTACTACCTCTACCTACCTCTACCTTACTACCTCTACCTTACTACCTCTACCTTACTACCTCTACCTTACTACCTCTACCTTACTACCTCTACCTTACTACCTCTACCTACCTCTACCTTACTACCTCTACCTTACTACCTCTACCTTACTACCTCTACCTTACTACCTCTACCTTACTACCTCTACCTTACTACCTCTACCTACCTCTACCTTACTACCTCTACCTCTACCTCTCTACCTACAGTGCCTTTGGAAAGTATTCTGACCCCTTGATTTTTTCAATTATTTTGTAAGGTTACAGCCTTATTCTAAAATTGAATTAATAAAATATTGTTAACTTGTTAATGTGTGAAAGTTAAATATTTAAAAAATATATATTTTGAATTTCACGCCCTGCACTTGAGCTGGCTGTTGTCATAAGTGTACCGACGTCGGGCTTGCAGCCAGAAGAAGTTAAGCTCTGTCAGGTTGGATGGGAAGCTTCACAGCACAGTTATTTTTAGGTCTCTCCAGAGATGTTTGATTGGGTTCAAGTTTGGTTTCTAGCTGGACCATTCAAGGACATTCATAGACTTGTCCCAAAGCCACTTCTGTGTTGTCTTGGCTGTGTGCTTAGGGTCGTTGTCTTGATGGAAAGTGAACCTCACCCAAGTCTGAGGTCCTGAGCACTCTGGAGCAGCTTTTCATCAATGATCTCTCTGTACATTGCTCTGTTCATCTTTCCCTCGATCCTGACTAGTCTCCCAGTCCTTGCCGCTGAAAAACATCCCAGGAGGATGATGCTGCCACCACCATGCTTCACCGTAGGGATGGAGCCAGTTTTCCTCAAGACGTGATGCTTGGCATTCAGGCCAAAGAGTTTAATCTTTCTTTCATCAGACCAGAGAAACTTGTTCCTCATGGTCTGAGAGTCTTTAGGTGCCTTTTTCTGTACAGCACTTTGAGATATCAGCTGATGTAAGAAGGGCTATATAAATAAATGTGATTTGATTTGATTTTGACAAACTCAAAGCGGACTGTCATGTGCCTTTTAATGTGGAGTGGCTTCCGCCTGGCCACTCTACCATAAATGCCTGATTTGTGGAGTGCTGCATAGATGGTTGTTCTTCTGGAAGCTTCTCCAATCTCCACAGAGGAACTCTGTAGCTCTGTCAGAGTGATCATCGGGTTCTTGGTCACCTCTCTGACTAAGGCTCTTCTCCACCGATTGCTCAGTTTGCGGCCAGCTCTAGAAAGAGTTTTGGTGGATTCAAACTTCTTTCATGATGGAGGCCACTGTCTTCTTGGGGACCTTCAATGCTGCAGAAATGTGTTGTTACCCTTCCCCAGATCTGTGCCTCGACACTGTGCTGTCTCGTTGCTCTACGGACAATTACTTCAACCTCATTGCTTGGTTTTTCTTCTGACATACTGTCAACTGTGGCACCTTAAATAGACAGGTTTGTGCCTTTCCAAATAATGTCCAATCAATTTAATGCACCACAGGTGGACTCCAATCAAGTTGTAGAAAGATCTCAAGGATGATCACCTGAGCTCAATTTGTAGTCTCACAGAAAATGTATATAAATAAGGTTTTTCAGATTCTTTTTTGCAAACATTTCTAAACCTGTTTTCTCTTCGTTATTAACTTCTTATGGCTGAAGGGGCAGTGTTGAGTAGCTTGGATGAAAGGTGCCCATATCAAACGGCCTGATCCTCAGTCATAGTTGCTAATATTTGCATATTATTATTAGTATTGGATAGAAAACACACAAAAAAGTTTCTAAAACTGTTTGAATTATGTCTGTGAGATTAACAGAACTCATATTGGCAGGCAAAATCCTGAGTTGAAATCAAAACAGGAAGTCAGAAATCTGAGCTTGTCTGTCCCTAATGAAATCCCATTGAGATATGAATGATTATGCACTGCCTAGGGGTTCCACTAGATGTCAACCATCAATATAAATTATAATGAGACTTCTATGAGGTTGTGGGAGAGAATGATAGCAGAATCAGTCAGGTGTCCATCAAGCAGCCATTTTCTGATCATGCTTTTTCCTCATGGGAGTCACTTGCGTTCCATTGCTCACGAAGACAAGAAAGAATACTCCGGTTGGAACTTTATTTAACCTGTTAGTGTGTAGGGGGCGCTATTTTCACTTTGGGAAAAAATTGTGTCCAATTTAAACGGCCTCGTACTCTATTCTAGATCGTACAATATGCATATTATTATTACTATTGGATAGAAAACACTCTCAAGTTTCTAAAACCATTTGAATTATATCTGTGAGTAGATATAATCTACACAGGGGTGCTCTGTGTAGATTGTGTTTTCTCTTCGTTATTAAGGGGTGCTCTGTGTAGATTGTGTTTTCTCTTCGTTATTAACCTGTTGGGGATGGGGGCGCTGTTTAGACTATTTATGCTAATGTGGCTAATTTTTTAAACGGCTTCCCACAAAATCCTTGATCGTACAATATGCATATTATTATTATTATTGGATAGAAAACAGTCTATAGTTTCTATAGGAGTTGAAATTTTGTCTCTAAGTGGAACAGAGCCCATTCTACAGCAATTTCCCTGACATGGAGTCAGATTTGAGAAACGTTGGCCACTTTTCTGAAGTCATTTAAAAGGGCTCTGTCGTTGCTATGACTATACGGACACTTCTTACGTCTTCCCCTGGATGCCTTTACGTGATGACGATTCCAACGGGCTCGATTGCTCGTTCACAGGCCCTACAAATGAAAAAAACCTTTAGCTAGCAAGTCTTTTCTTGCTGCGTAACGCGCGTGGAAGACACCGACCCTCTCCTGTTCCAAGCATTAGTTTAGCCTGTTATATTTCTCCGGTCATCTTTTCACTCGTTATAGGAGTTACAAACATCACAAAGTAGTTAATTTAAAGCGTTTTATAGCAATTTATATCCGTTTAGTGCGATTTTGGGACATTTATTTTTGCAACGATGTGAAAAGTTGGAAACGCTTTTCAGTTCATCCCGAACGTAGTTGACATTTCCACATGGCAAGAGGACAGCTTTCCACCAAAAGACGATTTCTCCCAAGAAAGGATCCTTTGCCCAAGATACTGATGGAAGAACAGCTCAAGGTAGGACATTTTTATTATGATAAATCGTGTTTCTGTCGAAACATTTTAGTGGCTTAGGACGCCATGTTTTTTGACGTAGCTTCGCTTGGCGCAAACTGTATTGAAAAGTAAGGATAAATTAAAAAATGTAATAACGCAATTGTATTAAGAATTAAATTGTCTATCAATCCCTGTCCACCCTATATTTTTTAGTCACGTTTATGAGTATTTATGTATAAGAGTAGATCACTGTCTAAGTGGCGCAAGGACGTTTTCTTTACCAGCTTGTCTACATTTCACATTGTCTAACCATGATTTTGGTGGCTAAATATAAACATTTTCGATCAAACTGTATATGCATGTTGTAATGTGATGTTACAGGAGTGTCATCGGAAGAATTCTGAGAAGGTTAGTGAAAAAATTAATATCTTTTGGCGATGTTGACTTTTATCGCTCACTTTGGCTAGAATCAATGCTGGGCTGCTAATTGCTATGTGCTAAGCTAATATAACGATTTATTGTGTTTTCGCTGTAAGACACTTAGAAAATCTGAAATATTGTCTGTATTCACAGGATCTGTGTCTTTCGATTCGTGTATGCTGTGTATTTTTACGAAATGTTTGATGATTAGTAGTTAGGTAAACACGTTGCTCATTGTAATTATTCTAGTCCATTTGTGATGGTGGGTGCAATTGTAAACTATGCCATATACCTGAAATATGCACTTTTTTCTAACAAAACCTATCCCATACCATAAATATGTTATCAGACTGTCATCTAATGAGTTTTTTTGTTGGTTAGGGGCTATAAATATCTTAGTTTAGCCGAATTGGTGATGGCTACTGGTGTTGGTGGACAAATAAAAGATGGTGGATTATGCTAATGTGTTTTTAGGTAATAGATGTACATCTTTACATATTGTGTCTTCCCTGTAAAACATTTTAAAAATCGGAAATGTTGACTGGATTCATAAGATCTGTGTCTTTCATTAGCTGTATTGGACTTTAATGTGTGAAAGTTAAATATTTAAAAAAAATATTTTTTTTGAATTTCGCGGCACTGGTTTTTCAGTGGGGGGGGGGGGGGGGGGGTGCCGCTAGCGCCACGCTGATCCTAGACAGGTTAAGGGGTGCTCTGTGTAGATTGTGTTTTCTCTTCGTTGTTAAGGGGTGCTCTGTGTAGATTGTGTTTTCTCTTCGTTGTTAAGGGGTGCTCTGTGTAGATTGTGTTTTCTCTTCGTTGTTAAGGGGTGCTCTGTGTAGATTGTGTTTTCTCTTCATTGTTAAGGGGTGCTCTGTGTAGATTGTGTTTTCTCTTCGTTGTTAAGGGGTGCTCTGTGTAGATTGTGTTTTCTCTTCGTTGTTAAGGGGTGCTCTGTGTAGATTGTGTTTTCTCTTCGTTATTAAGGGGTGCTGTGTGTAGATTGTGTTTTCTCTTTGTTATTAAGGGGTGCTGTGTGTAGATGGATGAGGGATTTATTTGATTTGATCCATTTTACAAGTTCTTGAAATGTTCCACATTGACTGACCTTCATGTCTTAAAGTAACGATGGACTGTCGTTTCACTTTGCTTATTGGAGTTGTTCTTGCCATAATATGGACTTGGTGTTTTATCAAATAGGGCTATATTCTTTATACCACCTCTACATTCTCACAACACAACTTATTGGCTCAAACGCATTATGAAAGAAAATAAATTCCACAAATTAACTTAAGGCACACCTGTTAATTGAAATGCATTCCAGGTGACTACCTAATGAAGCTGATTGAGATAATGCCAAGAGTTTGCAAAGCTGTCATCAAGGCAAAGGGTGGCTACTTTGAAGAATCTCAAATATCACATATATTTTTATTGTTGAACACTTTTTTTGGTTACTACATTATTTCATAGTTTTGACATCTTCAATATTTTTTTACAATGTTGAAAATAGTAAAAATAAAGAAATACCCAAGTTTTTGACTGGCACTGTATAACTGATCAAATTATGAGACAAGCATTGTTATTTCAAAATCCATACAGCGAGTGTGGAAGAGCTGAAAAAAATTATTGTTGTCTATCAACAATGACAACCCAACGGGTCTGACAACTTGGATGGAAAATTACTGAGATTACAGCGGACGATATTGCCATTCCCATTTGCCATATCTTCAATATAAGCCTGCTAGAAAGTGTGTGCCCTCACGCCTGGGGGGAAGCAAAAGTCATTCCGCTACCCAAGAATAGTAATGCCCCCTTTATTGACTCAAATAGCCAACCAATCAACCTGTTACCAACCCTTAGTAAACTTTTGTAAAAAATTGTGTTGACCAGATACAGTGCTATTTTACTGTTAACAAATTGACAGAAGACTTTCAGCAAGATTATATGGAAGGATATTCAACAAGCACGGCACTTACACAACTGACTGATGATTGACTGAGAGAAATTGATGATAAAAAGATTGTGGGAGCTGTTTTTGTTAGACTTCAGTGACGTAAAAGCATATGTGTTATGGCTTTACACCCCCTGCTATATTGTGGATGAAGAGTTACCTGTCTAACAGAACACTGAGGGTGTTCTTTAATGGAAGCCTCTCCAACGTAAGCCAGGTAGAGTCAGGAATTCTTCAGGGAAGCTGTCTAGGCCCCTTACTTTTTTCAATCTTTACTAATTGCCTGCCACTGGTTTTGGGTAAAGCCAGTGTGTCTATGTATGCGGATGATTCAACACTATACACATCAGTTACTACAGCGACTGAACTCACTGCAACACTTGACAAAGAGCTGCAGTTAGTTTCAAAATGGGTGGCATGGAATAAGTTTGTCCTAAATATTTTAAAACTAAAAGCGTTGTATTTTGGACAAATCTTTCAATTTGGAAAGATATATGGAAATCTAGCAAGTTGAGGTGACTAAACTGCTTGAAGTAACTCTGGATTGTAAACTGTCATAGTCAAAACACGTTGATACAACCTTATCTAATATGGGGAGAAGTCTGTCCATAACCTGCACCACTAATCCTAGGAGGACAGGAAGTACTAGTGGTAACAACAACTAAGTATCTTGGTTTTCATCTAGACTCTAGCCTCAGAGGTGACACACATGTGGAGCGGTCAGTGAGGAAGGCCTCAAAACACCTGCACTTTTTGACTGTTCTTGCCAGAACTGGCCTACCCACTGAAGATCTGGTCACAGCCTATACTATGCTGGTCAGGTCTTGTCTAGAATATGGTGATGCTGTTAGTTGGATCCAGTAAAAAGCAGCAGGCCCAACTAGACAGGGTGCAGAGGAGGGCCTTGGGGATCACCTCCAGTGGAGCAGTCCAACCACAGTTCCCACCTGGTGAAGGACATGCAAACGCGACCATCCACTGAATGACCTGCTCCCTCCAAAAAGAGGTAACTGCACCACCAGGCTCCTGAGAAACAGCCACGAACTGTCCTGTATGACTGTCCTGTATGACTGTCCTGTATAACTGTCCTGTATAACTGTCCTGTATGACTGCCCTTTATAACTGTCCTGTATGACTGTCCTGTATGACTGCCCTGTATAACTGCCCTGTATAACTGCCCTGTATAACTGTCCTGTATAACTGCCCTGTATGACTGTCCTGTATAACTGTCCTGTATAACTGTCCTGTATGACTGTCCTGTATGACTGTCCTGTATGACTGCCCTGTATGACTGTCCTGTATAACTGTCCTGTATAACTGTCCTGTATGACTGTCCTGTATAACTGTCCTGTATGACTGTCCTGTATAACTGTCCTGTATAACTGTCCTGTATGACTGTCCTGTATAACTGTCCTGTATAACTGTCCTGTATAACTGTCCTGTATAACTGCCCTGTATAACTGTCCTGTATGACTGCCCTGTATAACTGCCCTGTATGACTGTCCTGTATAACTGTCCTGTATAACTGCCCTGTATAACTGCCCTGTATAACTGTCCTGTATGACTGCCCTGTATAACTGTCCTGTATGACTGTCCTGTATGACTGTCCTGTATGACTGTCCTGTATGACTGCCCTGTATAACTGTCCTGTATAACTGTCCTGTATAACTGCCCTGTATGACTGTCCTGTATAACTGTCCTGTATGACTGTCCTGTATGACTGCCCTGTATGACTGTCCTGTATAACTGTCCTGTATAACTGTCCTGTATAACTGTCCTGTATAACTGTCCTGTATAACTGCCCTGTATAACTGTCCTGTATAACTGTCCTGTATAACTGCCCTGTATAACTGTCCTGTATAACTGCCCTGTATAACTGCCCTGTATAACTGTCCTGTATAACTGTCCTGTATAACTGTCCTGTATAACTGTCCTGTATAACTGTCCTGTATAACTGTCCTGTATAACTGCCCTGTATAACTGCCCTGTATAACTGTCCTGTATGACTGTCCTGTATGACTGCCCTGTATAACTGTCCTGTATAACTGTCCTGTATAACTGCCCTGTATGACTGTCCTGTATAACTGTCCTGTATAACTGTCCTGTATAACTGTCCTGTATAACTGCCCTGTATAACTGTCCTGTATAACTGTCCTGTATAACTGTCCTGTATAACTGTCCTGTATAACTGCCCTGTATAACTGCCCTGTATAACTGTCCTGTATAACTGTCCTGTATAACTGTCCTGTATAACTGTCCTGTATAACTGCCCTGTATAACTGTCCTGTATAACTGTCCTGTATGACTGTCCTGTATGACTGTCCTGTATAACTGTCCTGTATAACTGTCCTGTATAACTGCCCTGTATAACTGTCCTGTATAACTGTCCTGTATAACTGTCCTGTATAACTGCCCTGTATAACTGCCCTGTATGACTGTCCTGTATGACTGTCCTGTATGACTGCCCTGTATAACTGTCCTGTATAACTGTCCTGTATAACTGCCCTGTATGACTGTCCTGTATAACTGTCCTGTATAACTGTCCTGTATAACTGTCCTGTATAACTGCCCTGTATAACTGTCCTGTATAACTGTCCTGTATAACTGTCCTGTATAACTGTCCTGTATAACTGTCCTGTATAACTGCCCTGTATAACTGTCCTGTATAACTGTCCTGTATAACTGTCCTGTATAACTGTCCTGTATAACTGCCCTGTATAACTGTCCTGTATAACTGTCCTGTATAACTGTCCTGTATAACTGTCCTGTATAACTGTCCTGTATAACTGTCCTGTATAACTGTCCTGTATAACTGTCCTGTATAACTGTCCTGTATAACTGTCCTGTATAACTGTCCTGTATAACTGTCCTGTATAACTGTCCTGTATAACTGTCCTGTATAACTGTCCTGTATAACTGCCCGTACGAACCGCCTGCGAATCGCCACTCTACCCACTGCTATCAGTCTGTATAATAACTCCAGCTCTTAAATGGTTCTCCCAAAAATTATAAATTTTTTAATCCATTTTATTATTTAAAATTTCCATCATAAAAAATGTCCTGTAATGTTGTTCAATATTCTATTTATGTCACGTATTATGTGCTATGTATTCTAAATGAGTGTTTTGCAATTATTAGCAATGTAAATTCCGCATTACTTCAATTATATCTGTGGGCAAGAATAAATAAACTCAAACTTGAACAAAGCTCTGCCTTTGTAACTAGACTATCAACAAGACAGGTCCTACAGGCTCTACTTTTCTCCCAACTGGACTCCTGTTCAGTCGTGTGGTCAGGTGCCACAAAGAGGGACCTCGGAAAACTACAATTGTCTCAGAACAGGGCAGTACGACTTTCCGTTAAATGTAACATAGAGCTAACATGAATCCTATGCATGTCAGTCTCTCATGGATCAAAGTGGAGGAGAGACTGACTTCAACACTACTTGTTTTTGTAAGAAGTGTTGACATGCTGAATGTACTAAGGTGTCTGTTTAAACTACTAGCACACAGCTCAGACACCCATGCATCAGCGGAGGCTCCTCAGTGGAGGAAGGGGAGGACCATCCTCCTCAGTGAATTTCATAAAAATAAAAATTGTAAAACATTGAAAAAGTTATTATCTTTAGATAAAACTATACTAAATGTATTCATATGTCACCAAATAATTGATTAAAACGCACTGTTTTGCAATGAAAGTCTACAGTAGCCTCAACGGCAATTAGTGGGGTGGCACAATGGGGCAGCCAGAGGACAGCTAGCTTCCGTCCTCCTCTTGGTACATTGACTTCAATACAAAACCTAGGAGGTTCTTGGTTCTCACCCCCTTCCATAGACTACACAGTAATTATGACAACTTCCAGAGGATGTACTCCAACCTATCATGGCTCTTGCAACATGAACTGACATATTGTCCACCCAATCAAGAGAGATCAGAGAATTGATCTAGTACTGAAGGCATAAGTTACAGCTAGCTAGCACTGCAGTGCATAAAATGTGGTGAGTAGTTGACTCAAAGAGAGAGAAAGACAATAGTTGAACAGTTTTCAAAAAATGTATTTCTTCACAAATGAAGGAGAAACGAGAGAAAGAAATTGGCATTTTTTTTCAGTTTCACTTACTTAGCTAGCAAATGCGGATGGCTAATTTAGTAACTCAAACACCCGGCTCAAACAGAGGGATGCTATGTTAGCTAGCTGGCAATGACTATCCAACACAACACTGTAACTATTCCAAGTCAAAGTAAGCTTTTTGTATTATTAATTTATTGCCACCGGGGCCCACCGGTGTAACTGCTTACTGACTATACACTGTAACATTACTGCGTGATTATAGTGCATCTACTAACGCGTTAGTGAAATTAAATATTTGGACTAGGATGTTACTTTAGCCAATATGGGGACAACGATGTAGGCTGTGTGTAGCGGTTATGACATGGTTTGGCTTGGAAAGTTTTTTTTTGTCTGGTCACATACAGCTGATGTGTTGTTCATTGAAGCCTGCAAACAAAAGAAAACGGTGAGAGGAGGAGAGTGCATAGAGGTGAGAAGGAATACAATGTGGCTGCTATGAAAGTGAACTGTGTTTATGCGTGATCAGGGGTGTATTCATTCTGCCGATTCTTTTGAAAAACATTTCTTAAACGAAGGCAAACGAAACGGGGATAAAAATACCATAATTTGCCTAATATAAACTTTTGTTTGCAACTATTGGACTAATGATTACGCCCTAGATGAGCTAGATGCAGGCAAGGTGTGCAAGGTGGTATTGAATGTGTCACTGTCTCTCATTGTGTCACTCTCTGTCATCTCAAAAATGTATCTCGAGCTGTGTGCACCTACGTTGTAAACTTCAATTCAAAGTCTAGTAACCTCATGGTGGGTATAGGGAAAATTAGAGTATCATGTAGTAGCCTAAACCTATCAATGTCACATTGAACTTGATGGATGGAATATGAATGACAGTCATCCAATATTCTGTAATAGAAATAAGGCCATGTTCATGAAAAAAAAAATTGTCCCCCTTCATCATAGACGGCACTGACCACCACTGCCATGCATACCACACAAGACATGCCACCAAAGCACTCTCCACAATCCCCAAGACCAGAACAGACTATGGGAGGTGCACAGTACTACATAGAGCCATAGCTACATGGAACTCTATTCCACATCAGGTAACTGATGCAAGCATTGGAATGAGACCAAAAAAATACACATTACGGAACAGCGGGGACTGTGAAAAGACACACAGGCAAAGACAGACATACAAATGAGAAGAGACGCACTCTACACACACGTTCAAAAGCATGTTGAATTGTAGATATGTGACACGTTTAATGTGTTGTCAAAAGTGTTATGAAATGTAATGTCATGTAATAATTAACATTTTATATCACTGTCTTAATGTTGCTGGACCCCAGGAAGAGTAGCTATCGCCTTCGCAGCAGATGATGAGGATCCTTAATAAATACAAATACAAAAATACATCTACCTCTACCACTCTATCTATCTACCACTAGATCTACCTCTCTACCTCTACCTCTACCACTCTATCTATCTACCACTAGATCTACCACTCTACAACTCTACCTCTACACCTCTACCTCTCTACCTCTATCACTCTACAACTCTACCTCTACAACTCTACCTCTACACCTCTACCACTCTACCTCTACCACTCTACCTCTACCACTCTACCTCTACCACTCTACTGCTCTACCTCTACAACTCTACCTCTACAACTCTACTGCTCTACCTGTACAACACTACTGCTCTACCTGTACAACTCTACTGCTCTACCTCTACAACTCTACTGCTCTACCTCCACAACTCTACCTCTCTACCTCTACCTCTCTACCTGTACAACTCTACTGCTCTACCTCTACAACTCTACCTCTACAACTCTACTGCTCTACCTGTACAACTCTACTGCTCTACCTCTACAACTCTACCTCTACAACTCTACCTCTCTACCTCTACCTCTCTACCTCTACCACTCTACCTCTCTACCTCTACCACTCTACCTCTCTACCTCTACCACTCTACCTCTCTACCTCTACAACTCTACCTCTCTACCTGTACAACTCTACCTCTCTACCTGTACAACTCTACCTCTCTACCTCTACCACTCTACCTCTCTACCTCTACAACTCTACCTCTCTACCTCTACAACTCTACCTCTACAACTCTACCTCTCTACATGTACAACTCTACCTCTCTACCTCTACCACTCTACCTCTCTACCTCTACCACTCTACCTCTCTACCACTCTACCTCTACAACTCTACTGCTCTACCTCTACAACTCTACCTCTCTACCTGTACAACTCTACCTCTCTACCTCTACCACTCTACCTCTCTACCTCTACCACTCTACCTCTCTACCTCTACCACTCTACCTCTCTACCTCTACCTCTCTACCTCTACAACTCTACTGCTCTACCTCTACAACTCTACTGCTCTACCTCTACAACTTTACCTCTCTACCTCTACCACTCTACCTCTCTACCTGTACAACTCTACCTTTCTACCTCTACCTCTCTACCTCTACCACTCTACCTCTCTACCTCTACAACTCTACTGCTCTATCTCTACAACTCTACCTCTCTACCTGTACAACTTTACCTCTCTACCTGTACAACTCTACCTCTCTACCTGTACAACTCTACCTCTCTACCTCTACAACTCTACTGCTCTACCTCTACCACTCTACCTCTCTACCTGTACAACTCTACCTCTCTACCTCTACAACTCTACTGCTCTACCTCTACAACTTTACCTCTCTACCTGTACAACTTTACCTCTCTACCTCTACAACTCTACCTCTCTACCTGTACAACTCTACCTCTACCACTCTACCTCTCTACCTCTACCACTCTACCTCTCTACCTCTACCACTCTACCTCTACAACTCTACCTCTCTACCTCTACAACTCTACTGCTCTACCTGTACAACTCTACCTCTCTACCTCTACCACTCTACCTCTCTACCTCTACAACTCTACCTCTCTACCTCTACAACTCTACTGCTCTACCTCTACAACTCTACCTCTCTACCTCTACAACTTTACCTCTCTACCTGTACAACTTTACCTCTCTACCTCTACAACTCTATCTCTACCACTCTACCTCTCTACCTCTACCACTCTACCTCTCTACCTCTACAACTCTACTGCTCTACCTCTACAACTCTACTGCTCTACCTCTACAACTCTATTGTTCTACCTCTACAACTCTACCTCTCTACCTCTACAACTCTACCTCTCTACCTCTACCTCTCTACCTCTACCACTCTACCTCTCTACCTCTACAACTCTACTGCTCTACCTCTACAACTCTACCTCTCTACCTCTACAACTTTACCTCTCTACCTGTACAACTTTACCTCTCTACCTCTACCACTCTACCTCTCTACCTCTACAACTCTACTGCTCTACCTCTACAACTCTACCTCTCTACCTCTACAACTTTACCTCTCTACCTGTACAACTTTACCTCTCTACCTCTACCACTCTACCTCTCTACCTCTACAACTCTACTGCTCTACCTCTACCACTCTACCTCTCTACCTCTACAACTCTACTGCTCTACCTCTACCACTCTACCTCTCTACCTGTACAACTCTACCTCTCTACCTCTACCTCTCTACCTCTACCACTCTACCTCTCTACCTCTACAACTCTACTGCTCTACCTCTACAACTCTACCTCTCTACCTCTACAACTCTACTGCTCTACCTCTACAACTCTACCTCTCTACCTCTACAACTCTACCTCTCTACCTCTACAACTTTACCTCTCTACCTGTACAACTTTACCTCTCTACCTCTACAACTTTACCTCTCTACCTCTACAACTCTACTGCTCTACCTCTACAACTCTACTGCTCTACCTCTACAACTCTACTGCTCTACCTCTACAACTCTACTGCTCTACCTCTACAACTCTACCTCTCTACCTCTACAACTCTACCTCTCTACCTCTACAACTCTACCTCTCTACCTCTACCACTCTACCTCTCTACCTCTACCACTCTACCTCTCTACCTGTACAACTTTACCTCTCTACCTCTACAACTCTACTGCTCTACCTCTACAACTCTACCTCTCTACCTGTACAACTCTACCTCTACCACTCTACCTCTCTACCTCTACCACTCTACCTCTCTACCTCTACCGCTCTACCTCTACAACTCTACTGCTCTACCTCTACAACTCTACCTCTCTACCTGTACAACTCTACCTCTCTACCTCTACAACTCTACTGCTCTACCTCTACAACTCTACCTCTCTACCTGTACAACTCTACCTCTACCACTCTACCTCTCTACCTCTACCACTCTACCTCTCTACCTCTACCGCTCTACCTCTACAACTCTACTGCTCTACCTCTACAACTCTACCTCTCTACCTGTACAACTCTACCTCTCTACCTCTACCACTCTACCTCTCTACCTCTACCACTCTACCTCTCTACCTCTACCACTCTACCTCTCTACCTCTACCACTCTACCTCTCTACCTCTACCACTCTACCTCTCTACCTCTACCACTCTACCTCTCTACCTCTACCACTCTACCTCTCTACCTCTACCTCTCTACCTCTACCTCTCTACCTCTCTACCTCTACAACTCTACTGCTCTACCTCTACAACTCTACTGCTCTACCTCTACAACTTTACCTCTCTACCTGTACAACTCTACCTCTCTACCTGTACAACTCTACCTCTCTACCTCTACCACTCTACCTCTCTACCTCTACCACTCTACCTCTCTACCTCTACCACTCTACCTCTCTACCTCTACCACTCTACCTCTCTACCACTCTACCTCTACAACTCTACCTCTCTACCTCTACCTCTCTACCTCTACCACTCTACCTTTCTACCTCTACAACTCTACCTCTCTACCTGTACAACTCTACCTCTCTACCTCTACCACTCTACCTCTCTACCTGTACAACTCTACCTCTCTACCTCTACCACTCTACCTCTCTACCTGTACAACTCTACCTCTCTACCTCTACAACTCTACCTCTCTACCTCTACAACTCTACCTCTCTACCTCTACAACTCTACTGCTCTACCTCTACAACTCTACTGCTCTACCTCTACAACTCTACTGCTCTACCTCTACAACTCTACTGCTCTACCTCTACAACCCTACTGCTCTACCTCTACAACTTTACCTCTCTACCTGTACAACTTTACCTCTCTACCTGTACAACTCTACCTCTCTACCTCTACCACTCTACCTCTCTACCTCTACAACTCTACCTCTCTACCTGTACAACTCTACCTCTCTACCTGTACAACTCTACCTCTCTACCTCTACCACTCTACCTCTACCACTCTACCTCTACCACTCTACCTCTCTACCTCTACAACTCTACTGCTCTACCTGTACAACTTTACCTCTCTACCTGTACAACTCTACCTCTCTACCTGTACCACTCTACCTCTCTAACTCTACCACTTTACATAGCTACCTGTACCACTCTACCTATCTACCTCTACCACTCTACCTCTACACATCTACCTCTACCTCTACACCTCTACCTCTACACCTCAACCTCTACACCTCTACCTCTACACCTCTACACCTCTACCTCTACACCTCTACCTCTACACCTCTACCTCTACACCTCTACCTCTACACCTCTACCTTTACCTCTACATCTCTACCTCTACACCTCTACCTCTACACATCTACTTCTACCTCTACACCTCTACCTCTACCTCTACACCTCTACATCTACCTCTACACCTCCACCTCTACACCTCTACCTCTACACCTCTACCTCTACACCTCTACCTCTACCTCTACACCTCTACATCTACATCTCTACCTCTACCTCTACACCTCTACCTCTACCCCTCTACCTCTACCCCTCTACACCTCTACCTCTACACCTCTACCTCTACACCTCTACCTCTACACCTCTACCTCTACACCTCTACCTCTACACCTCTACCTCTACTGCTCTACTTTTACCGCTCTACCTCTACCTCTACACCTCTACCTCTACACCTCTACCTCTACACCTCTATCTCTACCTCTACACCTCTACCTCTACCTCTACACCTCTACCTCTACACCTCTACCTCTACACCTCTACCTCTACACCTCTACCTCTACACCTCTACCTCTACACCTCCACCGCTCTGCCTCTACCTCTACCAAAACATCTACATCTGTATTCCCTTGCCTTATCTTCTACATCAAACTAGAAGGAGAGAGGGTGAGGCTAGATCGTGTGAGATTAGATTTTGAGCGAGGCATGGAGTGACAGGGAGCAAGGGATGGAGAGATGGATAGAGGGAGCGAGGGAGGCAGGGATGTAAGTGACCAATGCAGGGATGGGGAGGGAGAGAGAGATGGAGGGTGGTGGTGAGATTGAGGGAACCAGTGAGGGACAGAGTTAATGATAGAGAGAGAAAGGGAGGTAGGTGGTGAGGGCAAAGGAACAAGGGAGGAAGCGAGGGAGGGGTGATAGGGGGAGAGCACAGGGTGCGAAAGCTTAATTCCCCAGCGCTTTGACCCACCAGATAATCTCCTGTGACGCTGTAAAAGTAAAGATGGATAAACAGAAAAAAATTAAAGGAGAATGAATAGCAATAATACAACGAATGGCTTTGTGTTGATCTGTGTCATTTATGTAGTGTTTTACATGGTTCCAGGCACCCCTGGAGCCCTGGAGAGGTGCACAGAGAGAGAGAGGGGGGGAGAGAGAGAGAGGTAGGGGAGATAGAGAGAGGTAGGGGAGAGAGAGAGAGAGAGGTAGGGAGAGATAGAGAGAGGTAGGGGGAGAGAGAGGTAGAGGGACAGAGAAAGAGAGAGGGGAGAGAGAAAGAGAGAAAGCGAGAGGAAGGAGATAAGGAGTGAGAGAGAGAGAGAAAGATAAGGAGCGAGAGAGAGAGAGAGATATAGAGAGAGGGATGTGCTTCATTGTAAGGCAACAGCATCGTAATATGGTATTAAAACATACATTATGTTCTGTGGTCCATATGGGCAAACTCAGTTTTATCCATATCTATATTTTAAGATAAATATATCTATATATTGATCGATATGTATACATACATATGAGAATCCTTTAAATATGACATGCTATTCTGATGAAACTTTAGTGTCAAGAGTATTCATACTCTTGGAGAGAGGGCAGGCCCTCATGCCTTACCCATGATGCTCTCTAGTAAACTGCCACGCCCTCACAGCTGTGCACAGATTGACACAGAATGTAATGATGTCACACCTGTGAATTCATTCAGGGCTTGTTTACTTTACCTCTAGTGAATCTCTTCAGATCAAACACCTGCTCATCTTTTTATCGGTAGGTTATTTTCAAAATCAGACCTCAAATTCAACACCATGCAATAAATACAGATTATTTCTGTTCCAGACTCTAAACAGTCATTGACAGCCCAACTCTTTGATTCTGTAGCTCTTCACCACACTGTTATAGATGAGTTATATCTGTTATATTAACAACACTGTTATAGATGAGTTATATCTGTTATATTAATAACACTGTTATAGATGAGTTATATCTGTTATATTAATAACACTGTTATAGATGAGTTATATCTGTTATATTAATAACACTGTTATAGTTATATCTTATATTAATAACACTGTTATAGATGAGTTATATCTGTTATATTAATAACACTGTTATAGTTATATCTGTTATATTAATAACACTGTTATAGATGAGTTATATCTGTTATGTTAATAACACTGTTATAGTTATATCTGTTATATTAATAACACTGTTATAGATGAGTTATATCTGTTATATTAATAACACTGTTATAGTTATATCTGTTATATTAATAACACTGTTATAGTTATATCTGTTATATTAATAACACTGTTATAGTTATATCTGTTATATTAATAACACTGTTATAGTTATATCTGTTATATTAATAACACTGTTATAGATGAGTTATATCTGTTATGTTAATAACACTGTTATAGTTATATCTGTTATATTAATAACACTGTTATAGATGAGTTATATCTGTTATATTAATAACACTGTTATAGATGAGTTATATCTGTTATGTTAATAACACTGTTATAGTTATATCTGTTATATTAATAACACTGTTATAGTTATATATGTTATATTAATAACACTGTTATAGATGAGTTATATCTGTTATATTAACAACACTGTTATAGATGAGTTATATCTGTTATGTTAATAACACTGTTATAGTTATATCTGTTATATTAATAACACTGTTATAGTTATATCTGTTATATTAATAACACTGTTATAGTTATATATGTTATATTAATAACACTGTTATAGATGAGTTATATCTGTTATATTAACAACACTGTTATAGATGAGTTATATCTGTTATATTAATAACACTGTTATAGATGAGTTATATCTGTTATATTAATAACACTGTTATAGATGAGTTATATCTGTTATGTTAATAACACTGTTATAGTTATATCTGATATATTAATAACACTGTTATAGATGAGTTATATCTGTTATGTTAATAACACTGTTATAGTTATATCTGTTATATTAATAACACTGTTATAGTTATATCTGTTATATTAATAACACTGTTATAGTTATATATGTTATATTAATAACACTGTTATAGATGAGTTATATCTGTTATATTAATAACACTGTTAAAGATTAGTTATATCTGTTATATTAATAACACTGTTATAGTTATATATGTTATATTAATAACACTGTTATAGATGAGTTATATCTGTTATATTAATAACACTGTTATAGATTAGTTATATCTGTTATATTAATAACACTGTTATAGTTATATCTGTTATATTAATAACACTGTTATAGATGAGTTATATCTGTTATATTAATAACACTGTTATAGATTAGTTATATCTGTTATATTAATAACACTGTTATAGTTATATCTGTTATATTAATAACACTGTTATAGTTATATCTGTTATATTAATAACACTGTTATAGTTATATCTGTTATATTAATAACACTGTTATAGATGAGTTATATCTGTTATGTTAATAACACTGTTATAGATGAGTTATATCTGTTATATTAATAACACTGTTATAGATATATCTGTTATGTTAATAACACTGTTATAGTTATATCTGTTATATTAATAACACTGTTATAGTTATATCTGTTATATTAATAACACTGTTATAGTTATATATGTTATATTAATAACACTGTTATAGATGAGTTATATCTGTTATATTAATAACACTGTTATAGATGAGTTATATCTGTTATGTTAATAACACTGTTATAGTTATATCTGTTATATTAATAACACTGTTATAGATGAGTTATATCTGTTATATTAATAACACTGTTATAGATTAGTTATATCTGTTATATTAATAACACTGTTATAGTTATATCTGTTATATTAATAACACTGTTATAGTTATATCTGTTATATTAATAACACTGTTATAGATGAGTTATATCTGTTATGTTAATAACACTGTTATAGATGAGTTATATCTGTTATATTAATAACACTGTTATAGATATATCTGTTATGTTAATAACACTGTTATAGTTATATCTGTTATATTAATAACACTGTTATAGTTATATCTGTTATATTAATAACACTGTTATAGTTATATATGTTATATTAATAACACTGTTATAGATGAGTTATATCTGTTATATTAATAACACTGTTATAGATGAGTTATATCTGTTATGTTAATAACACTGTTATAGTTATATCTGTTATATTAATAACACTGTTATAGATGAGTTATATCTGTTATATTAATAACACTGTTATAGTTATATCTGTTATATTAATAACACTGTTATAGATGAGTTATATCTGTTATATTAATAACACTGTTATAGATTAGTTATATCTGTTATATTAATAACACTGTTATAGTTATATCTGTTATATTAACAACACTGTTATAGATATATCTGTTATATTAACAACACTGTTATAGATGAGTTATATCTGTTATATTAATAACACTGTTATAGTTACATCTGTTATATTAATAACACTGTTATAGATGAGTTATATCTGTTATATTAATAACACTGTTATAGATTAGTTATATCTGTTATATTAATAACACTGTTATAGTTATATCTGTTATATTAACAACACTGTTATAGTTATATCTGTTATATTAATAACACTGTTATAGATGAGTTATATCTGTTATATTAATAACACTGTTATAGATATATCTGTTATATTAATAACACTGTTATAGTTATATCTGTTATATTAATAACACTGTTATAGTTATATATGTTATATTAATAACACTGTTATAGTTATATCTGTTATATTAATAACACTGTTATAGATGAGTTATATCTGTTATATTAATAACACTGTTATAGTTATATCTGTTATATTAATAACACTGTTATAGTTATATCTGTTATTTTAATAACACTGTTATAGTTATATCTGTTATAATAATAACACTGTTATAGTTATATCTGTTATATTAATAACACTGTTATAGTTATATATGTTATATTAATAACACTGTTATAGATGAGTTATATCTGTTATATTAACAACACTGTTATAGATGAGTTATATCTGTTATATTAATAACACTGTTATAGTTATATCTGTTATATTAATAACATTGTTATAGATGAGTTATAGCTGATAATTTGCAGCCCATTACACGACATACAGCCCATTACACGACATACAGCCCAATACGACATACAGACATACAGCCCAATACAGCCCATTACACAACATCCCACTAGAATACAGCTCACTAGACTACATCCCACTAGAATACAGCTCACTAGATTACATCCCACTAGAATACAGCTCACTAGACTACAGCCCACTAGAATACAGCTCACTAGACTACAGCCCACTAGAATACAGCTCACTAGAATACAGCCCACTAGAATACAGCTCACTATACTACAGCCCACTAGAATACAGCTCACTAGAATACAGCTCACTATACTACAGCCCACTAGAATACAGCTCACTAGAATACAGCCCACTAGAATACAGCTCACTAGAATACAGCCCACTAGAATATAGCTCACTAGACTACAGCTCACTAGACTACATCCCACTAGAATACAACTCACTAGACTACATCCCACTAGAATACAGCTCACTAGAATACATCCCACTAGAATACAGCTCACTAGAATACAGCCCACTAGAATACAGCTCACTAGAATACAGCCCACTAGAATACAGCTCACTATACTACAGCCCACTAGAATACAGCCCACTAGAATAGAGCTCACTATACTACAGCCCACTAGAATACAGATCACTATACTACAGCCCACTAGAATACAGTCCACTAGAATACAGCTCACTAGATTACATCCCACTAGAATACAGCTCACTAGAATACAGCTCACTAGAATACAGCTCACTAGAATACAGCCCACTAGAATACAGCCCACTAGAATACAGCTCACTAGAATACAGCCCACTAGAATACAGCCCACTAGAATACAGCTCATTACACTACAGCCCACTAGAATACAGCTCATTACACTACAGCTCACTAGAATACAGCTCACTATACTACAGCCCACTAGAATCCAGCTCACTAGAATACAGCCCACTAGAAAACAGCCCACTAGAATAGAGCTCACTATACTAAAGCCCACTAGAATACAGCTCACTAGATTACATCCCACTAGAATACATCCCACTAGAATACAGCCCACTAGAATACAGCTCACTAGAATACAGCCCACTAGAATAGAGCTCACTAGAATACAGCCCACTAGAATACAGCTCACTAGAATACAGCCCACTAGAATACAGCTCACTATACTACAGCCCACTAAAATACAGCTCATTACACTACAGCCCACTAGACTACAGCCCACTAGACTGCAGTCCACTAGAATACCGCCCACTAGACTACATCCCACTAGAATACAGCCCATTAGACTAATAGACTACAGCCCACTACACATAGCCCACTAGACTACAGCCCACTAGACAACATCCAACTGGACTACAGCACACTACACTACAGCCCACTAGAATACAGCCCACTAGTATACAGCCCACTAGACCACTAGTATACAGCCCACTAGACTACAGCCCACTACACACAAACACACAACTCATACAGGACACTGCTGTCAGGCGTCTCTTTAATGACCGCTTACCACAGAGCGATAGTCCGGGACTACGTCCCAAATGGTATCTTATGCCCTATTTACTGCACTACCTTCATTAAGGGCCTATAGGGCTTTGGTCAAAAGTAGTGCACTATAGAAGTGATAGGTTGCCATTTGGGACCCAATCCAGAATACAGCTCAGCTAACACTAGTGCACTTCCAGTTTTCAGGAGTTGTTGGGAGATAGAACCAGGATTTGGTTCGCTGCCCCTTCATCACAGGGTCTAAGCCCTGGGCATACGGATGTGAGGATTGGGGGTCTAATGGTAGCATGAACGCTAGCACTCCTGATGTCTGGAGGTTGGACACCGGAAGGGTCCGAGCTGGTGAGTTATCCTCGTAAGGAGCACTGCTGACTGGGCAGAGCTAGTGACTTATCTCCTTAAGGGCCAGTGGGTGATGGAGGCCGGCCGTTAGACATCTGTTCTGTTTCCAGACCAGAGGAGAGTGTGAGGAGAGGAGAGGAGGAGAGAGGGAGAAGAGGTAGAGAGATTAAAAGGAAAGAAAGAAAGAAAGAAAGAAAGAAAGAAAATAAGAAAGAAAGAAAAGGAGGAAGAAATGGGGAGTGCAAGAGGAGGAGAGAGAAGGAAGAGAAAGTACGTGAGTAAAGGTGTATGCATACGAGGTTCAGTGTACTGCTACCCTCTACTAAAGGCCCCATACTAGGATGAGTTTACTGCTACCCGCTACTAAAGGCCCCATACTAGGTTCAGTTGAATGCTACCCTCTACTAAAGGCCCCATACTAGGTTCAGTTTACTGCTACCCTCCACTAAAGGCCCCGTACTAGGTTCAGTTGAATGCTACCCTCTACTAAAGGCCCCATACTAGGTTCAGTTTACTGCTACCCTCCACTAAAGGCCCCATACTAGGTTCAGTTTACTGCTACGCTCTACTAAAGGCCCCATACTAGCTTCAGTTTACTGCTACCCTCCACTAAAGGCCCCGTACTAGGTTCAGTTGAATGCTACCCTCTACTAAAGGCCCCATACTAGGTTCAGTTTACTGCTACCCTCCACTAAAGGCCCCATACTAGGTTCAGTTTACTGCTACCCTCCACTAAAGGCCCCATACTAGGTTCAGTTTACTGCTACCGTCTACTAAAGGCCCCATACTAGGTTCAGTTTACTGCTACCCTCTACTAAAGGCCCCATACTAGGTTCAGTTTACTGCTACCCTCTACTAAAGGCCCCATGCTAGGTTCAGTTTACTGCTACCGTCTACTAAAGGCCCCATACTAGGTTCAGTTTACTGCTACCCTCTACTAAAGGCCCCATACTAGGTTCAGTTTACTGCTACCCTCCACCAAAGGCCCCGTACTAGGTTCAGTTTACTGCTACCGTCTACTAAAGGCCCCATACTAGGTTCAGTTTACTGCTACCCGCTACTAAAGGCCCCATACTAGGTTCAGTTGAATGCTACCCTCTACTAAAGGCCCCATACTAGGTTCAGTTTGATGCAACCCTCCCACTTAAGGCCCCATACTAGGTTCAGTTTACTGCTACCCTCCACTAAAAGCCCCATACTAGGTTCAGTTTACTACTCCCTCCACTAAAGGCCCCATACTAGGTTCAGTTTACTGCTACCCTCCAATAAAGGTGTGCATAACGATGGTGACAGGTGTGCGTAATGAATGCAGTCTGCCACCCTCTAGTGCCAGAGAGGGAGATCAGGAGCAGACGTGACAGTTACCACCCCTCTAAGGACGCCACACAAAGTCCCACCTGGGCGAGGCTGTTGGGCCGGCCGAGGCATGGGCGCTGGACAATCCAGCTTGGTCCTAGAAGCCGGACAAACCAGCAGAGGCGTAGGAGCCTGGCGAGCCGGCTCAGGGATGGGAGCCTCACAATCCAGCTGAGTTGTGAAAGCCCAATGATCACGCTGAGGCGTGGGAGCCTGACGAACCGGCTGAGGCATGGGAGCCTGATGGGCCGGCTGAAGCATGACGTGGGGTGTGCGCCTCCCGAACCCACCGAGGCAAGGCGACCTCTCGATCCAGCTAAGGCGTGGAAGCACGACAAGCTAGCTGAGGCACCCCCGGTTCCCCCGGCGATAGCACCCGAACCCGATGTCACCAACCAAAACTCCCTGATGATTATTTTAGTGGTGTCAGCATTCTGTAAGGATCAATGCTGGAGATGAGAAGCAGGAACAGGGAACATTTAATTAACACCCGACATGGAACAGGACAGGACAGCGTCAGGACAGGAACACACAACAACATTAATGCTGACACAGGGATCGAAACAAAGAAACAGACATATATCGGAGGGGCAATCAACAGGTAATGAAGTCCAGGTGAGTCCAATGATGCGCTGCTGTACGTGATGGTAACCAGTGATGAAGCCCAGGTGCGCGTAACGATGGTGACAGGTGTGCGTAACAATGGTGACAGGTGTGCGTAATGAAGGCAGTCTGGCGCCCTCGGGCACCAGAAAAGGAGAGCGGGAGCAGGCTTGACAGGGACGAAGAACAGAGAGATCCTTGATGAAAACCTGCCCCAGAGCGCTCAGGACCTTCGACTGGAGCGAAGGTTCACATTCCAACAGGACAACGACGCTAAGCACACAGCCAAGACAGTGCAGGAGTGGCTTCGGGACAAGTCTCTGAATGTCCTTGAGTGGCCCAGCCAAAGCCTGGCCTTTAACCCTATCGAACATCTCTGTAGAGACCTGAAAATAGCTGCACAGCAACGCTCCCCATTCAACCTGACAGAGCTTGAGAGCATCTGTATAGAAGAATGATGGGAGAAACTCCTGAAATACAGTTGTGGCAAGCTTGTAGCGTCATAACCAAGAAGACTCAACGCTGAACTGAGTAAAGGCTCTGAATAATTTCATTTTTTTATGTTTACAAATTTCCAACAACCTGTTTTCACTTTGTCATTATGGGGTATTGTGTGTATATTTTCACTTTGTCATTATGGGGTATTGTGTGTATATTTTCACTTTGTCATTATGGGGTATTGTGTGTATATTTCTGAGTATTTCTTGTTTATTTAATCAATTTTAGAATAAGGCCCTAACGTAAAAAAAAATGAGGAAACGGTCAAGGTGTCTGAATACTTTCCGAAGGCACTGTGTGTGTCTGTAGGTGAAGTTCACAGGGAAGAGGCTGAAGCATTTGCATGTGTTCCAGAGGGATATAATGAAACACCATATCATACTTTCACTTTGATGAGCTTAACATTACACGACACTTTCCATCGCATTAAATATCTCTTTTGTTTGTCAGATCTATTTGCTCTGTTCCCAGTTTGATGGAAAGGACATTGACATGTTACAGTAGCTTGTATCACTGACACATTTAAACTGTCTTGACCCTCATGTCTATAATTGTTCCAGTTACTTACTTGCAACAGAGAATACAGTACATATTGCTGCAGGTACGAAACTGACTATCTTTCAGCTAACAGAAGAAGTCTAATAATGTCAAGATTGTCAAATACAGTCTGACAACCCATCTCCATCTCTCTGTGAAACCTTTACCACATTGCTCAGTGTTAGCAATAACATTGGCATTTACTCCTGCTGAAGGGAGAGAGAAAAGAGAGATTGATGGATTCAAAGAATTTTAAACAAAGTAAGACTCAGAAGGCATCTGAATCCGATAAGGGAGATGAATGTCCAGAAAAGAGCAAACAGCTGCTAGATATAGTGTTTGAAGTATCTTTGTGTCAGTGCCATCATGCCATGGCCTTTGAGGTTATAAAGAAGTTATCAGCCATTCAGGGCAGACCAGGACAGAGGGCCTGGTCAGCCTGATCCCTCCCCTGCCTTGAGGCCCTATCTCTGGGTAGACTCACAGGGATTTGGCCTTTGGCTGAAGGTCCTGGGGTGAGGAGCCCACCGGCTGATTGCTTTTAAATGGCAAAGCTCCCATCTGTCTGTATGACAGAAAGAAAATTCCTTTATGGATCTGCCTTCCCAAGGGAGAGATAACGGGCATAATGCCGATGGAAGGTTTTCACAGACACTGTGACCGGCTGGCTCGGCTCCGACACAATAGAAGAGAAGGAAGTTAAAGAGAAAGAGAGAGTGAGATAGTTGTCTTAAACTGTGAAAGGATTACTTTAGTTCAGGTCAACATGCCGTACAACAACACCTTTAGTGACTATTTCAAAAAGCTACACAACACTTTTCCTCTCAAAGACAGCTAGTCTTCTTTTTTTTCTACTCTAAAAAGCTTCTAAAGACTTTTCATCTCTCGCAGACGGAACAAACGTCTTATGTTTTCCGTTGCAGACAACAGGTTATTTTTCCCTTCTCAGAAAGATCAGCCAGGTCACTTTAGATTTAGTAGTGTACAAAGTTAGAGGTGCGCTATTTGATAGATTTTCCCGCTCCCCCTACCTCGGGCTTCCAGTGGGGAGACCTGAGGTCAACCTACCCCAGCCCCCCTCCCCATCTCATACTTCTGAGTGGGAGACCTTCCCAGGCAGTAGCCTGTCTAGCTCACAAACTAGAGTCAGGGTGCCCACTCCGACAAGGTTAATTGACCCACAGTCCCACACGGTGACATGATATCATTGATGTGACGTGCAAATGAGCAATAGTAAACCGATCGCGCAAATGTCATCATTCCGATTTCTTTTCCTGCTCACACCCCGTGCCGCCCCCCGGCAGATGCCGCCCAGGGCGGCAGCCTATGTCGCCTATACCTAAATCCACCACTGCCTCCTACAGTGTCTGATTCAACATGTCCTCCTTCAGTGGTTAATTCAACATGTCCTCCTTCAGTGGCTGATTCAACATGTCCTCCTTCAGTGGCTGATTCAACATGTCCTCCTTCAGTGGTTAATTCAACATGTCCTCCTTCAGTGGCTAATTCAACATGTCCTCCTACAGTGTCTGATTCAACATGTCCTCCTTCAGTGGCTGATTCAACATGTCCTCCTTCAATGGCTGATTCAACTTTGTCCTCCTTCAATGGCTGATTCAACATGTCCTCCTTCAGTGGTTAATTCAACTTTGTCCTCCTTCAGTGTCTGATTCAACATGTCCTCCTTCAATGGCTGATTCAACTTTGTCCTCCTTCAATGGCTGATTCAACATGTCCTCCTTCAGTGGTTAATTCAACTTTGTCCTCCTTCAGTGTCTGATTCAACATGTCATCCTTCAATGGCTGATTCAACATGTCCTCCTTCAGTGGCTGATTCAATATGTCCTCCTTCAGTGGCTGAATATCTCTTACACCTTAGGAAGAAATATCAGCGCTATGCATGTCCCCCTCCAGCTATACTCTACTCCCCAGAGTTGACAAATAGAATAGTTCTGAAAGCTGTGTTATCTTTCAGCTCTCTACTCTCGTTCCCCCTCTCTCCCCTATCCCCCTGCCCTCCCCCTCCCTTTCTCACTCTCTCTATCCCGTTATCCACCTCTCTCTCTCACGGAAAGCAGTACAAGTGCAACAAGTCTGGAACCAACAGGACCCTGAACAGCTTCTACCTCCAAGCCATTATACTGATAAACAAGACTGCTAAATAGTTAATCAAATGGCTACCTGGACTACCTTGATCCTTTAAAAAAATATATATATATCTTGCACTGACTCCATGCACACACACTGGACTCTACTCACACACTCACACATACTTACACTGACACCCCAATACACACACGTTCATTATCACCACTGCTGCTGCTGTCTATTATCTATATTTCGCAGAGTCAATTTACCACTACCAACAGCATACAGTACAGGTCAAAAGTTTGGACACCTAGTCATTTAATTTTTTTTTTTTTTTTTTTACATTTTCTACATTGTAGAATATTAGTGAATACATCAAAACTATGAAATAACACATAAGGAATCATGAAGTAACCAAAAAAGTGTTAAACAAATAAATATAGATTTTAGATTCTTCAAAGTAGCCACACTTTGCTTTGATGACAACTTTGGATATGCTTGACATTCTCTCAACCAGCTTCACAAGGTAGTCACCTGGAGTGCATTTCAATTAACAGGTGTGCCTTGTTAAAAGTTAATTTGTGGAATTTATTTAAATCTTAATGTGTTTGTGCCAGCCAGTTGTGTTGTGACAAGTTAGGGTTGGTATACAGAAGATAGCCCTAAGTCCATATTATGTCAGGAACAACTCAAATAAGCAAAGAGAAAAGACAGTCCATCATTACTTTAAGACATGAAATCCGGAAAATTTCAAGAACTTTGAAAGGTTCTTCAAAAGCAGTCGCAAAACCATCAAGCGCTATGATGAAACTGGCTCTCATGAGGACCGCCACAGGAAAGGAAGACCCAGAGTTCCCTCTGTTGCAGAGGATAAGTTCATTAGAGTTACCAGCCTCAGAAATTGCAGCCCAAATAAATGCTTCACAGAGTTCAAGTAACAGACACATCTCAACATCAACTGTTCAGAGACTGCTTGATTCGGGCCTTCATGGTCGAATTGCTGCAAAGAAACCACTACTAAAGGACATCAATAAGAAGAAGAGACATGCTTGGTCCAAGAAACACGAGCAATTGACATTAGACGCGTGGAAATCTGTCCTTTGATCTGATAAATCCAAATTAGAGATTTTTTGTTCAAACTCCTGTGTCTTTGTGAGACGCAGAGTAGGTGAATGGATGATCACCGCATGTGGGTAAGTGTGCATGTGGTGCTGTGTGAGAGATAACCTTGGAGAGAGGTGTAGCAGATAAGAAGTGTCATTTCGTTTGGAGTTTTATCTGAAAGGGACAAGGAGGGTTTATTACAACCAAGACCAGGAGGCGAAAAACTGTCATATACTAGTATTATGAAGATAGTGTTGGGAAGATAGTGTTATTAAGATAGTGTTATTAAGATAGTGTTATGGAGATAGTGTTATTAAGATAGTGTTATGGAGATACACAACACAACCCATCCACACCACATCACAACACGACACAGCACAACACACCACAAAACACCACAACACAACACAGCACAACACAACACAACACACCACAACACATCACAACACAACCCATCCACAACCACAACAACACAACCCATCCACACCAAACCACAACACGACACAGCACAACACACCACAAAACACCACAACACAACACACCATAACCAGGCTGCATCTGAAATGGCATACTATTCCCTAAATTATGTTTGGGCAGAGAAAACATACAGTACTGTGTACGTTAACGTTCTGGTATGACTAGACATATTCAAAGTCTAGACAGTGACCTTGTCAGCTGTGCGCCTGTGTGACCACTCACCCGTCTACCTGTCTGTCAGCTAGCCTTGCTAAAAGGCCAAACCAATCTGCCAGACACCCCAGGGAAAGAGAGGGGGAGCAGAAACAACAAAAGGGAGAAGAGTGAGAGAGGGAAATGTCTGTGTGTCTTCCCATCCTCCAGCCCATCCCACTTTCTGTCTGTCGGCTAGCCTTGGTTGAAGGATGGACCCATCTGTCAGACCCCCTGAAAAATACAGTTTTTACATGGACAAGTACAGTGAAATGTTTAACTTGCAGATTCTACCCAACGGTGCAGAAATCAATTTCAAAATAGTAGAACTAATAATATATACTGCATATAATAAAGAAAACATAAGAGGAAGCTATATACAGGGTCAGTGGAAATACCACATTTACAATGTGCAGAGATACTGGAGTACTGAGGCAGAAATCTACATGTAGGTGGGAGATTAGGAGAAAGTCACTGGTAGCAGGATAAATAATAAGAAAAGTAAGAATAATACCGTTTTCCCCAATTGTTTACACATTAAAACTTCTTATGGCTGAGACCCCGTTAACGGGATCGAATTGACAACAGCCAGTGAAAGTGCAGGGCGCCAAATTCAAACAACAGAAATCTCATAATTAAAATTCCTCAAACATACAAGCTTTTTTACACCATTTTAAAGATAAACTTGTTGTTAATCCCACAACAGTTTCCGATTTCAAAAAGGCTTTACGACGAAAGCACACCATCTGATTAAGTTAGGTAAGTACCTAGTCAAAGAAAAACACAGCAATTTTTCCAGCCAAAGAGAGGAGTCACAAAAAGCAGAAATAAAGATAACATTAATCACTAACCTTTGATGATCTTCATCAGATGACACTCATAGGACTTAATTTTCCACAATACATTTATGTTTTGTTCGATAAAGTTCATATTTATATCCAAAAATCTTAGTTTACATTGGCGCGTTATGTTCAGTAATGTTTTGCCTCCAAAACATCCGGTGATTTTGCAGAGAGCCACATCAATTTACAGAAATACTCATAATAAACATTGATAAAAGATACAAGTGTTTTACATGGAACTTTAGATAAACTTCTCCTTAATGCAACCGCTGTGTCAGATTTTAAAAAAAAACTTTACGGAAAAGCACACCATGCAATAATCTGAGACACAAACACACGCTCAGACACAAAAACAAGCCATACAGGTAACCGCCATGTTGTGGAGTCAACAGAAGTCAGAAATAGCATTAGAAATACTCACTTACCTTTGATGATCTTCATCAGAATGCACTCACAGGAATCGCAGTTCCACAATAAATGTTAGTTTTTTTCGATAAAGTCCATCATTTATGTACAAATACATCCTTTCTGTTAGCACGTTTAGTACACAAATCCAAACTCAGGAGGCGCGGGCAAGTCCTAGCGAAAGTTCAGACGAAAAGTCATATTACAGTTTGTAGAAACATATCAAACGACGTATAGAATCAATCTTTAGGATGTTTTTATCATAAAACTTCAATAATGTTTCAACCGGAGAATTCCTTTGTCTGTAGAAATGCAATGGAACGCAGCTAACTCTCACAGGAGCGCGTGAGACTGAGCTCGTGGCACTCTGCCAGACTCCTGACTCAAACAGCTCTCATTCCCCCCTCCTTCACAGTAGAAGCATCAAACAAGGTTCTAAAGACTGTTGACGTCTAGTGGAAGCCGTAGGAAGTGCAATATGACCCCATAGACACTGTATATTCGATAGGCTATGACTTGACAACCTACAAACCTCAGATTTCACACTTCCTGGTTGGATTTTTTCTCAGGTTTTTGCCTGTCATATGAGTTTTGTTATACTCACAGACATCATTCAAACAGTTTTAGAAACTTCAGAGTGTTTTCTATCCAACTCAACTAAGTACATGCATATATTAGCTTCTGGGCCTGAGTAGCAAGCAGTTTACTCTGGGCACCTTATTCATCCAAGCTACTCAATACTGCCCCCAGCCATAAGAAGTTAAAACTGTCACATGAGGCACAATGAACCAAACCTGTACTCATTTAGGAGAACCAGACACCAAATCTGCAATTCTATAACAAACATTTGGCAAAACACAGCACATCATTTTCTACCTTTGGCACAACCTTCGTAACTAAAATATCTTGTGTGAAAATGAAAAGCAACACTGTTCAACAAGCTAAGCTCAATTACTAATAGATCACTTTCACTCTTCACATGTGCAAACACTATTTGTGTAAATGTTCACTGCTCTCAGACCTTTGGTGTGGATAAAAAGGCTACGGGTGAGTACTCCTGTGTTTAGAGAGCAATCGAAGCAACCTTACAGAGAGGTGTGAAGGGGCATGAGCAGGGGGAGGTAGAAGTGGAGGTGGAGATAGAGGAAGACCAAGTCCACGAAGAGTAATCTCTGATGAAATTGGGGCGACTGTGGTGGACCATGTTGTCAGAGAGAGGCTGGGCAGAGAGTGCAGCCCAATCTGAGCCGCTTCATTGTGGCATCCATTATCCGGACGTTCCAAAATGAGAATAAGTATGTACTGAAGACATTGGAATTATCTACTACTTTTACCCCTTGAGTGCTGTTTTACGGGCTCCTATCCAACTGTACTATTGTGTGTTTTTTTTGTTATTTGTAACTTATTTTGTATAACATTTTTGCCACCGTCTCTTATGACCGAAAAGAGCTTCTGGCCATCAGAGCAGCAATTACTCACCCCGTACTGGATGAAGAGTTTTTCTTTAACGAGTCGGATGCAAAGGATTTACTTCAGACACCGGACAAGGCCCAAGTCCCAGTCATTCGCATGAAGAAGAGACAGTCATATAGGGGTCGTAGGTCGGGGTGCCTTGTAAAAATCTGACGGTGAGTGGGCAACGCGCCTCTACCATCAGTCCTATCAGCCAACGTACAATCATTGAATAATAAACTGGATGAGCTCCGATCAAGACTATCCTACCAACGGGACATTAAAACGGTGAAATATTATGTTTCACCGAGTTGTGGTTGAACGACAACATAGATAACATACAGCTGGCTGGGTTTTCCGTGCATCGGCAAGACAGAACAGCTGCCTCCGGTAAGACAAGGAGTGGTGGTCTGTGTCTATTTGTCAATAACAGCTGGTGCATGAAATCTAATATAAATACATTCTTGAGGTTTTGCTCGCCTGAGGTACCAGTAACCCCCCAATTTAATAATTTGTTAATTTTCATATTTTTTTTCATTTTTATTTGTATGTATTTATTGTTTACTTCAGTTTATTTAGTACATACTTTCTTAAAACGTGTTTTTCTTAAACCTGTCACGATTCCTACAGAAGGTGGCTCCCCTTCCTGTTCGGGTGGCGCTCGGCGGTCGTCGTCACCGGTCTACTAGCTGCCACTGATCCTTTTTTCCCATTTTCTGTTTATTGGTTTCACCTGTTTTGTGTTTGGTTGATTAGTTGGGCTATATTGACCAGTAGGCCCGCCTGCTATTTGTGCAGGATTGTTTGTGTGGCTAGGGTGCACGTTTCAGGTTTACGTGTTTCTCATTTTGTGGGTTTTGCTGGACTGTTTCAGTCCCCGGTTTTAGGGTATTTGTTTTGTGTGTGCCCTGTGTTTTGTGGGGTGGCTTATGTTCGCCGTTTTGTGCATTAATTGACACTACCACTGAACTCTCTGCCAGATCGTTACAAAACCTGCATTTTTGGGCCTCCCGGGTGGCGCAGTGGTCTATGGCACTGCATCGCAGCGCTAGCTGTGCCACCAGAGTCTCTGGGTTCGCGCCCAGGCTCTGTCGCAGCCGGCCGCGGCCGGGAGGTCCGTGGGGCGACGCACAATTGGCCTAGCGTCGTCCGGGTTAGGGAGGGTTTGGCCGGTAGGGATATCCTTGACTCATCACGCTCCAGCGACTCCTGTGGCGGGCCGGGCGCAGTGCGCGCTAACCAAGGTGGCCGGGTGCACAGTGTTTCCTCCGACACATTGGTGCGGCTGGCTTCCGGGTTGGAGGCGCGCTGTGTTAAGAAGCAGTGCGGCTTGGTTGGGTTGTGCTTCGGAGGACGCATGACTTTCGACCTTCGTCTCTTCCGAGCCCGTACGGGAGTTGTAGCGATGAGACAAGATACTAATTACTAGCAATTGGATAACATGAAAAATTGGGGAGAAAAGGGGGTAAAAAAAATACAAATCAAAAATAAAAATGCGTTTTTGGTTAAGGGCTTGTAAGTAAGTATTTCACTGTAAGGTCTAAACCTGTGGAATTCGGGTCATGTGACAAATACAATTTGATTTGATTTAGTACATCGTAAAACACAGTAAAAACTGTAGATTCCAAAAATAAATGTTTATTGTATTACTGTATGTATTAAAGTGGGAGCTATACTACTTTGTAATATGTTTAACTTGTATACTGTATTACTGTAGTGTAATGTACAACTGAAAGACGACCACCACGTGGTGGTAGAATGCATCTATTTACCGATGAACAGGAGGCTGCCATTGTGCGAATGGTAGTTGAAAATGATGCCTTAAGACTGCGGAAAATCCAACAACAGATTACTGAAAACCCTGCCATCTTCCATAACATCAAAGTGAGCTTATCAACCCTAGCCCACATCCTTAAGAAATACCATCTCCAGATAATGCAAATCTACAGTCCCATTTGAAAGGGATTCCCAAAGAGTGAAGGATAAATGGTACGAGTATGTGCACATAAGTAATGTAATAGTATTACAAACATTAGAGACTCACTGAAATGTTAGAGACTCACTGATGTTGCAATTACAATATTTACTGTGATTTCAGAGAATCACAGAGTTGGATGCAAGTCCCACCCCCCACTAACTCATATTCATAGATGAGGCTGGATTCAATTTAGCGAAGACAAGGAAGGAACATCATTGGTCAGCGAGCCATCATTGAGGTACCTGGCCAGCGCGGGGGATGTCATCATATGTGCAGCTATGAGACACAATGGGATCCTCCACCGCCAAGCCACCCTTGAACCATACAACACTGCCCATCTCCTTCATTTCCTGAACACCTTACATGACCATTTGTTACAGCCAGAACAGAGAGGGCCAGGTGATCCTGAGCAGAGAGGGCCAGGACAGGTTGGAGCCAGAGACAGGTAGGAAGCAGAGACAGGTAGGAGCCAGAGACAGGTAGGAACCAGAGACAGGTAGGAACCAGAGACAGGTTGGAGCCAGAGACAGATTTGGAGCCAGAGACAGGTTGGAGCCAGAGACAGGTAGGAACCAGAGACAGGTTAGAACCAGAGACAGGTTGGAACCAGAGACAGGTTGGAACCAGAGACCGGTTGGAGCCAGAGACAGGTTGGAACCAGAGACAGGTTGGAGCCAGAGACAGGTTAGAACCAGAGACAGGTTGGAACCAGAGACAGGTTGGAACCAGAGACAGGTTGGAGCCAGAGACAGGTTGGAGCCAGAGACAGGTTGGAACCAGAGACAGGTTGGAGCCAGAGACAGGTTAGAACCAGAGACAGGTTGGAACCAGAGACAGGTTGGAACCAGAGACAGGTTGGAGCCAGAGACAGGTTGGAACCAGAGACAGGTTGGAGCCAGAGACAGGTAGGAACCAGAGACAGGTAAGAACCAGAGACAGGTAGGAACCAGAGACAGGTTGGAGCCAGAGACAGGTAGGAGACAGAGACAGGTAGGAGACAGAGACAGGTAGGAACCAGAGACAGGTTGGAGCCAGAGACAGGTTGGAGCCAGAGACAGGTTGGAGCCAGAGACAGGTAGGAACCAGAGACAGGTAAGAACCAGAGACAGGTAGGAACCAGAGAAAGGTAGGAGACCAGAGACAGGTAAGAACCAGAGACAGGTAGGAGTCAGAGACAGGTAAGAACCAGAGACAGGTAGGAGCCAGAGACAGGTAGGAACCAGAGACAGGTACGAGCCAGAGACAGGTTGGAACCAGAGACAGGTTGGAACCAGAGACCGGTTGGAGCCAGAGACAGGTTGGAACCAGAGACAGGTAGGAGCCAGAGACAGGTAGGAGCCAGAGACAGGTAGGAGCCAGAGACAGGTAGGAACCAGAGACAGGTTGGAACCAGAGACAGGTACGAGCCAGAGACAGGTTGGAACCAGAGACAGGTTGGAACCAGAGACAGGTAGGAGCCAGAGACAGGTAGGAGACAGAGACAGGTAGGAGACAGAGACAGGTAGGAGCCAGAGACAGGTAGGAGACAGAGACAGGTAGGAGACAGAGACAGGTAGGAGACAGAGACAGGTAGGAGACAGAGACAGGTAGGAGACAGAGACAGGTAGGAGATGGAGACAGTTTGATGTGTAGCACCCGACGAAAAGAGCAGGTAAAGAATAAGGTTAGAAATGACATCAGTCAGGACTCTCAGAGCATCGCTGTGGTAACACTTCAGCTAACCGTGTCCGTGTCCCAAATGGAATTCCATTTCTAATGCACTGCTTTTGACCACAACCCCTATGAGTACCATTTGGGAAGCATCCTGTGTTCGTAACAATGTGCATAGTTGTATAAAGTCATAACTAGGGCATGTACTATACTTGATGTGTTTAGCAGCCAAAAACAGTTCTGAAGTCTGTGGAAAGATTTTACGGTATATTTACAGCCTAGTCTGAGTAGACACCTAGACAGAGGAAGATGCATGAATAATACATTTTCACAAACATACTGTACCATTGCTATCACAATCTGATAACATTGTGAGGAAATTGTTTTGAAGTGTGTGAAAGCTTGTATATTACCTCTTTTTCTTACAATAACCCATTGAGTAGAATACAATGATACTGACGCTGTCCTCCCTAGCCAACGTCAGCTCTCAGCAGTTTGGGCCAATGCTGCACCTTTGTGATGTAAACACAGTCTTTAAAATGCATCGCTTCTGTGTGTGTGTGTGTGTGTTAATATTAGACACAAAAACCACAGGTGCGCACACGCACACACGCACACACGCACACACGCACACACGCACACACACACACACACACACACACACACACGGCAAGACAGTGGACCAGAAAGGAGAGCAGTATTGGATATAAAGACCCATCTCTCTCTGAAGGTCATGAATGGGGACAGTAATGTTTTCAATTTGTGTCCTGAGATGAACAATTCTACACATAGGATATATTGTAACACTGCTCTTGAAGCTTTAGGATGTTATCATCTTTCTCTCTTTCCTTCTATACCTCTCTTTCTTCTCCTTTTCTTCCTGTCACTGGGGGATTCATTGGAACGGATTAAGAAAAGGATGAAGTCAAAGGAGAGAAAGAAGTTAAGGAATGGAAAGGTTAGGAAGGTGAGGGGGTTTGTGGAAAAGACTGTGTTTGGTCCACAGTGTTATTTCAGACACACACACACACACACACACACACACACACACACACACACACACACAGCCAGGTCACCCGTGATACAAGTCATTATTTGGCATCCATCCATGTCTGAGGATGTCTGGAGATGATGTGGAAACTGGCCACTAGGTGCAACAGTGAGCGCTGTTACATTCAAGTCGTTTTGGGTTTTGCTAGAGCGTTGTGGACGGGCATAAGCATTTGCCTCTGACTCCAGAGGTTGAACGTTTGAATCCAGACATAGAAAGTTGTTTTTGAGATTTTGTTTTAACCTCTACAGAGTACCTAACCCGGATCCGGGAGCACCCCCCCCCCCCCACACACTGATTAGCATCGCTAGCATAGCGTCACAATTAAATAGTAGCATCTAAATATCATTAAATCACAAGTCCAAGACACCCAATGAAAGACACAGATCTTGTGAATAAAACCACCATTTCAGATTTTTTAAATGTTTTACAGGGAAGACAAAATATGTAAATCTATTAGCTAAACACGTTAGCAAAAGACACCATTTTCTTACTCCAACAGTTTCTTACTCCATCAGGTGCTATCACCAATTCGGCTAAACTAAGATATTGATAGCCACAAACCAACAAACAAATTTATAAGATGACAGTCTGATAACATATTTATGGTATAGCATAGTTTTTTTTTTTTAAATGTGCATTTTTCAGGTATAAATCACAGTTCTACATTGCAGCTGCAATCTGATATAGTGCTGATGCAGCTAGAACAATTACAGAGACCAACGTTATATAACTAATTACTTGTCTTAAAACATTTCAGAAAAAATACACAGCGTACAGACATTGAAAGCCCAACATCTGGTGAATCCAAACAATATTTCAGATTTTTTAAATGTTTTATAGCGAAAACAAAATGTATCGCTAATTAGCATAACCAGGCCAGCCAGAACCGGCTGGACGCGCCCGACCAGTTCACATGCACGACAGATATATGAAATAACATCGTAAATTGGGTCTTACTATTGCTGGTCTTTCATCAGAATGTTGATCAAGGTGTCCTTAGTCCTGATGAGTCGTTCAATCCATTCACAATGGCAACCTCCCCTCTTCATTTAGCCTGGTACTGGTCGACTGGCACGGTCAATTCCCAAAGTTAAAAAACTCAAAGAACGGAACACGGCAAAACTCCCGAAAAAATTCTAATAATCTGATTAAACTATATTGAAAAAACATACATTACGGTGATATGGTCACATGTAGCAAACAAACTTCGACACGGAGCTAGTTTTCATCCGTAACGTCAGCATAACAAAAGACAATGCCACCTCTGAAAACGCGCATCTCAGAAACCGGAAGTTGTCGGTCACGCTAAAGAAATAAGTCTTATTTCACGTCAGTACAAGATAAACAAAAAATTTCTCCTCTGACGTCTTCCAAACACCCATAGGAAGAAGTAGGAAGTGTCATTCGGGTCATAGGTGGCGTGACCATATATAGGCAGAGCTTTGAAGCGAGCATACACATCTTGCAATCTTTTTCAGGCTCAGGGAAAGTGCTGTGAAATGACCTGTGTTTGACTCAGAGACTCAATTGGAACGGTTTTAGAAACCATAGCTTGTTTTCTATCCAATGCTATATGGTTATATGCATATAGTAACAGCAATAATTGAATAAGAGGCAGTTTAGTCTGTAGAGGCAATTATGCTAATGCGAAATAGCACCCCCTGTATTCTCAAGAAGTGTTAAGCCTTCCCCAAACCTTAACCCTCACCTTAACCATTCAGAGTTGATGCCTCACCTTAACCATTCAGAGTTAATGCCTCACCTTAACCATTCAGAGTTAATGCCTCACCTTAACCATTCAGAGTTAATGCCTCACCTTAACCATTCAGAGTTGATGCCTCACCTTAACCATTCAGAGTTGATGCCTCACCTTAACCATTCAGAGTTAATGCCTCACCTTAACCATTCAGAGTTAATGCGTCACCTTAAGCATTCAGAGTTGATGCCTCACATTAACCATTCAGAGTTGATGCCTCACCTTAAGCATTCAGAGTTAATGCCTCACCTTAACCATTCAGAGTTGATGCTCACCTTAAACATCCAGAGGGTAATGCCTGAACTTAAACTTAACCTTATGTGTTATAACACATAAAAATTTGACCTTTGGAACATCTTCGAAATCTGACATTTGAGAAACATGGATGAACGTCTAGTTCTGAAGGGAAACAACATGGTTTGGACGGACACAGATGCACAGTTAATGTCAAGGACAACAGAGAGTTACTGTGGTCTCTGTGAGCCAAGATCTCTATCCAACAGATCAAGACAGCAGTTCTCAAACTAGGGGTCGCGACCCTATGTCGGGTTGCCTGATACGAAAATGGGGTCATGAGAGAATTTTAAAAATCCTGTAAAAAAAAAGGATAATAATTATAATACTGTCTTTGTCTCTCAAAATAAAATGTAAAAATCTAAACTAAATAAAGCTCAACCAGAGAGCGCCCTTAGATCGTTGGAAAAGGCCGCTCTTGACCGTTGCACTTGAATCATTCCCTCAGTGAATGGCTGGGGGAATGTGAAACTACAAACTATTGCACAGACCTTGATATTACCAGCCACAATTTATGTGGTGAAAACAATATGGGGAAGCAGAAGCACAGAAACTCACAGCAATGCCTTTGTCAGATAACACTGTGAAACTACACTCTTAACAAAAAGGGTTCCAAAGGGGTACTTCGGCTGTCACCCATAGGAGAACCCTTTTTGGTTCCAGGTAGAACCCTTTTTGGTTCCAAGTAGAACCCTTTTAGTGCCATGTAGAACCTTCTGTGGAAAGGGTTCAAGATGGAACCCCTAAGGGATCTACCAAAAGAGTTCTACCTGGAACCCTAAAGGTTTCTTCTATGGGGATAGCCTTAGAACCCTTTTAGGTTCTAGACATGTAGATCACTTCCTTACTATTTTTTGTTTATAAAGCTCTACTCCACAAGCTTCGAACATAATTAACATCTTAGTTGAAATGTAGAATTCCCGGTTATAATACAAGGTTATAAAACAATGATGCCACGACTACATGGCCAGGCATGACTCCAACACCATCATTAAGTTTGCAGATGACACAACATTAGGCCTGATCACAGACAACGACGAGACAGCCTATAGGGAGGAGGTCAGAGACCTGGCCGGGTGGTGCCAGAATAACAACCTATCCCTCAATGTAGCCAAGTCTAAGGAGATGATTGTGGACTACAGGAAAAGGAGGACCGAGCACGCCCCCATTCTCATCGACGGGGCTGTAGTGGAGCAGGTTGAGAGCTTCAAGTTCCTTGGTGTCCACATCAACAACAAACTAGAATGGGCCAAACATACCGAGACAGTCGTGAAGAGGGCACGACAAAGCCTATTCCCCCTCAGGAAACTAAAAAGATATGGCATGGGTCCTCAGATCCTCAAAAGGTTCTACAGCTGCTACATCGAGAACATCCTGACTGGTTGCATCACTGCCTGGTATGGCAATTGCTCGGCCTCCGACCACAAGGCACTACAGAGGGTAGTGCATCCGGCCCAGTACATCACTGGGGCTAAGCCGCCTACCATCCAGGACCTCTACAACAGGCGGCCCTAAAAATGGTCAAAGACCCCAGCCACCCCAGTCATAGACTGTTCTCTCTACTACCGCATGGCAAGCAGTACCGGAGTGCCAAGTCTAGGACAAAAAGGCTTCTCAACAGTTTTTACCCCCAAGCCATA
>NC_074693.1:10361002-10403502 GCF_029448725.1 Salvelinus fontinalis
GCAGACCTTATGGGTCCCTGAGGCAAATTTGTTCCATGTGAGGAGTGGGACCAATTTCAGGACTTTAGGTCAAACAGGGTGAGGGGTGTGCCTTTTCAAAGTTAGCATTTTCAATCTCTTGTTATAGCACCACCATCCGGCCAATCAGTGTGATTTGGTAAATGCCAGATCTATATGGCAAGACCATCATTCACCCAAGTCTCGTAAAAAGCAGTCTAGTGCTGTCTGAGATATTGTGTGTCACTAATGTTTGAATGAATGCACTGACAGAATAACAGTGTGTGTGTGTGTGTGTGTGTGTGTGTGTGTGTGTGTGTGTGTGTGTGTGTGTGTGTGTGTGTGTGTGTGTTGTTTTCACGCCTACCAAGTCACAATCACAAAGCCTCAGTATTAATCATGGTGTCACTAAAAATGGGCTCCCGAGTGACACTGCATCTCAATGAGGCATCACTACAGACACCCTGGTTCGAATCCAGGCTATATCACAACCGGACGTGATTGGGAGTCCCATCGGGCAGCGCACAATTGGCCCGCTGTCGTCCGGGTTTGGACTGTCATTTGTTTTCAATAGGAAAATGACCCAACACACCTCCAGGCTGTGTAAGGCCTATTTGACCAAGAAGGAGAGTAATGAAGTGCTGCATCAGATGACCTGGCCTCCACAATCACCCCACCTCAACCCAATTGAGATGGTTTGGGATGAGAGTGGACCGCAGAGTGAAGGAAAAGCAGCCAACAAGCGTTCAGCATATGTGGGAACTCCTTTAAGACTGTTGGAAAAGCATTCCAGGTGAAGCTGGTTGAGAGAATGCCAAGAGTATTCAAAGCTGTCAACAAGGCAAAGAGTGGCTACTTTGACTAAAATATAGTTTCATTTGTTTAACCCTTTTATGGTTACTACATTATTCCATATGTGCTATTTCATTGTTTTGTGGTCTTCACTATTATTCTACAATGTAGAAAATAGTAAAAATTAAGAAAAACCCTTGAATGACAGAAGACTGAAATATAACAAAAACGTTGACATAGAAACACTGGATTTTCTGAATTTTTTTCCAATAATGTTTAAAAATTATAAACAGGACAGATGAACATACACATACACACGCACAAACACACACACACACACAAACACGCACACGCACAAACACACACACACGCACATGCACACGCACAAACACACACACACACACAAACACCCAAACACACGCACAAACACACACACACACACACACACACACACACACACACACACACACACACACACACACACACACACACACACACACACACACACACACACACACACACACACACGCACACACGCACACACGCACACACACACACACACACACCCAAACGCACGCACAAACACACACACACACACACACACACACACACACACACACACACACACACACACACACACACACACACACACACACGCACACACACACACACACACACCCAAACACACGCACAAACACACACACACACACACACCCAAACACAGGCGCAAACACACACACACACACCCAAACACACGCACAAACACACACACACACACACACACACACACCCAAACACACGCACGCACAAACACACACACAAACAGATACAACACACACACACACACACACACACACACACACACACACACACACACACACACACACACACACACACACACACACACACACACACACACACACACACCCAAACACAGGCACAAACACACACACACACAAACACACGCACAAACACACACACACACACACCCAAACACACGCACGCACAAACAGATATAACACACACACACACTCTCTCTCCGAGCAGCGCAGGCCCAGCTGAAGTAACACTTCATCTCTGTCACATTAGATAAAGTCTACCGCCGGCCAGTCAACATTCTGGAACTGATCTCGGTTTACTCATTCTGCTTCTGGACTGAAAACACACACAGATGAAGCTGTCTGAATGTGTCTGTGTGTGTGTGTGTGTGTGTGCGGATGTGTGTGTGTGTTGTTTCCAACAGTAGAGAGACAAGAGGCTTAAATGAACACCAGGTTTCATTATCGGTTCTATTCTACCATTTAGGAGATGCATCTGTTATGTGAACCGTCTTTATCTACAGTACATAGGACCAGGAGCCTGTTTGAAGTGACATGCCTAAATAACTATCAAGACGAAAGCAGACTGGCCAAAACAGTTGGTGTTCCCTAAACTGTGTGAATTATTGAATGATTGATAGCACAAGATACACCTCTGTTAGATGTTAAAAAGTCCTGTCTATAACAGCACAATATTGAATTATCACTTGAGATAATTGTTCCATCTAAATACGACTTCTCTGAATTATTGCTTATTTCATTAAGAGTCATTCAGAAGGTAAATTGTCCACATTATAACACATCAGAACATAACTACACAATAATAGAGGTTGAAAGATTAATTGTCTAAATAAGTTAATCACGCTAAATTGCACGTGTATCTGTCTGCTTCCCTGAATCTGTCTGCTGGCAGATTCAGGGAAGACAGATAGCACAAACTTCAATTATTCAATATAATAATAATTGAAAAAATAATTGAAAGAATTGCTCGTCTTTCTCATTTCCTTCTGTTTTTCATTTTCTCTCTCTCTTTGTGAGGACATATTTCACTAACTTAAAATGTTTCAATTACTTGGTCTCAAGAGAAAACTAGTTAGAGAGAGGATCAACACTTAGTTAGGTAAACTGAAAAGATGTCTCTCCTCTGCTATCATCTTCTCCTCTCACCCTTCCCTCTGCGCCTCCTCTCCTCCTCTCCTTCTCTCTCATCTCCTCCTCACCCATTTCCTCTACTCCTACTCTCCTCTCATCTCCTCCTCTCCTCCTCTCTCATCTCCTCCATTCCCCCTTCCCATGCTCCTCCTATCCTCCTATTCTCTCCTCTCTCATCTCCCTCTCCTCTCTTTCATCTCCTCCTCTCCCCCTTTCCTCCTCTCTTCCTATTCTCGTATCCTCCTCTCCTTGTTCATTTGTCTTCTCTCTCCAATCTCCGTCATTGTTTCCTCTCAACATAGCTGCAAAAACATCTCACTCTTGCAACTCTATATCGCCAGAGTAAAAGTTGGAGGTAAATGCTTTAAAACAGTGTTTCCAAATCCAACAGTCTAGGGACTGTGATACACACAAAGACATCAAGAAATATTGTTTTTATTCTATTACTGCCATAAGCAATGCTATTAGACCAGAAAAATGGCATGCTATTATCTATTAATCACCAGATACAGTGGTTGATTTGTACTCCATAAATGTCAGACGTCATCAGAAGGTTCCGTTTTTGTAAAATGTGTGGAGTGGAAATGTTTGTGTTTTCAGAGATTAGAAGGTGTGCTGGTTGAGGTTCAACTGACCAACCAACCAACCAGCCAACCAACCAACCAACCAACCAACCGACCAATCAACCAACCAACTAACCAGCCAACCAACCAACCAACCAAACAACCGACCAATCAATAATTCAAAAGTCATGCTCTTGTATTGCCTCTCATTCAGATCATCTCTAGTCTGCATAACAACCTTGTGAGACCACAGTACAGAGCTGTGAATGTAACCTCTAAATGTAGTTTCTCCCATGCAGTCCTGACTGAGATCTATGGTTTCTCACCTGGAGGATCAATCCAGGGCTAAGGAGTCAATTACCATAGAAATCACACTGGCTTTAATCTCATTGGGTTTGATAAAAATTCACAAGAGGCGTATGGGTTTTAAACCCTTTTATCTAACAGTGGAAGCGGCAGTCCTCTGGGTTATAAGCTATAACAGCAGAGCTTTACTCTAGCTACCTGATAAACTACCTGTTTTACTAAGTGTTTGCACCAGTTATTTTCAGAAGGGAATAACACTGAACATAAAAGGTACATAACAATTTAAGGTAAAAAATGTACTTTCCTACGTTTTATTGATGTTTTAAATTGTTTCATTTAGAAATAGCAATTTCAACTAATTCATTTTTTTATAGAATGATTACTTACACTTTTTACACTTTTTAAACCTGGTAGTTACTGTCTGATAGCTATTGTTCTATTTCAACACCAAACACCTGAAGTATCCTTCTGAATTATGTCATCCAAAATGATTCTGTTTCCACTGACATGACAGAACAACAAAGAAAACCCACCTCAACAATAAAACCCACCTCAACCTGACTCAGAACTCTGGACCCCAACATAAAACCCACCTCACCCTGACTCAGAACACTGGACCCCAACATAATACCCACCTCATCCTGACTCAGAACTCTGGACCCCAACATAAAACCCACCTCATCCTGACTCAGAACTCTGGACCCCAACATAAAACCCACCTCACCCTGACTCAGAACACTGGACCCCAACATAAAACCCACCTCACCCTGACTCAGAACACTGGACCCCAACATAAAACCCACCTCACACTGACTCAGAACACTGGACCCCAATATAAAACCTACCTCATCCTGACTCAGAACACTGGACCCCAACATAAAACCCACCTCACCCTGACTGAGAAAACTGGACCTAAACATAAACCCACCTCATCCTGACTCAGAACACTGGACCCCAACATAAAACCCACCTCATCCTGACTGAGAACTCTGGACCCCAACATAAAACCTAGCTCATCCTGACTGAGAACTCTGGACCCCAACATAAAACCCACTTCATCCTGACTGAGAACTCTGGACCCCAACATAAAACCTAGCTCATCCTGAATGAGAACTCTGGACCCCAACATAAAACCCACCTCATCCTGACTGAGAACTCTGGACCCCAACATAAAACCTACCTCATCCTGACTGAGAACTCTGGACCCCAACATAAAACCTACCTCATCCTGACAGAGAACTCTGGACCTCAACATAAAACCTACCTCATCCTTACTGAGAACTCTGGACCCCAACATAAAACCTACCTCATCCTGACTGAGAACTCTGGACCCCAACATAAAACCTACCTCATCCTGACTGAGAACTCTGGACCCCAACATAAAACCTACCTCATCCTGACTGAGAACTCTGGACCCCAACATATAACCTACCTCACCCTGACTCAGAACACTGGACCCCAACATAAAACCCACCTCACCCTGACTCAGAACACTGGACCCCAATATAAAACCTACCTCATCCTGACTCAGAACACTGGACCCCAACATAAAACCCACCTCACCCTGACTGAGAACACTGGACCTAAACATAAACCCACCTCATCCTGACTCAGAACACTGGACCCCAACATAAAACCCACCTCATCCTGACTGAGAACTCTGGACCCCAATATAAAACCTAGCTCATCCTGACTGAGAACTCTGGACCCCAACATAAAACCCACCTCATCCTGACTGAGAACTCTGGACCCCAACATAAAACCTACCTCATCCTGACTGAGAACTCTGGACCCCAACATAAAACCTACCTCATCCTGACAGAGAACTCTGGACCTCAACATAAAACCTACCTCATCCTTACTGAGAACTCTGGACCCCAACATAAAACCTACCTCATCCTGACTGAGAACTCTGGACCCCAACATATAACCCACCTCACACTGACTCAGAACTCTGGACCCCAACATAAAACCCACCTCACCCTGACTCAGAACACTGGACCTCAACATAATACCCACCTCATCCTGACTCAGAACTCTGGACCCCAACATAAAACCCACCTCATCCTGACTCAGAACTCTGGACCCCAACATAAAACCCACCTCACCCTGACTCAGAACACTGGACCCCAATATAAAACCTACCTCATCCTGACTCAGAACACTGGACCCCAACATAAAACCCACCTCACCCTGACTGAGAACACTGGACCTAAACATAAACCCACCTCATCCTGACTCAGAACACTGGACCCCAACATAAAACCCACCTCACCCTGACTCAGAACACTGGACCCCAATATAAAACCTACCTCATCCTGACTCAGAACACTGGACCCCAACATAAAACCCACCTCACCCTGACTGAGAACACTGGACCTAAACATAAACCCACCTCATCCTGACTCAGAACACTGGACCCCAACATAAAACCCACCTCACCCTGACTCAGAACACTGGACCCCAATATAAAACCTACCTCATCCTGACTCAGAACACTGGACCCCAACATAAAACCCACCTCACCCTGACTGAGAACACTGGACCTAAACATAAACCCACCTCATCCTGACTCAGAACACTGGACCCCAACATAAAACCCACCTCATCCTGACTGAGAACTCTGGACCCCAATATAAAACCTAGCTCATCCTGACTGAGAACTCTGGACCCCAACATAAAACCCACCTCATCCTGACTGAGAACTCTGGACCCCAACATAAAACCTACCTCATCCTGACAGAGAACTCTGGACCTCAACATAAAACCTACCTCATCCTTACTGAGAACTCTGGACCCCAACATAAAACCTACCTCATCCTGACTGAGAACTCTGGACCCCAACATAAAACCTACCTCATCCTGACTGAGAACTCTGGACCCCAACATATAACCTACCTCATCCTGACTGAGAACTCTGGACCCCAACATATAACCCACCTCACCCTGACTGAGAACTCTGGACCCCAACATAAAACCCACCTCACACTGACTCAGAACACTGGACCCCAACATATAACCCACCTCACACTGACTCAGAACACTGGACCCCAACATAAAACCCACCTCATCCTGACTCAGAACACTGGACCCCAACATATAACCCACCTCACCCTGACTGAGAACACTGGACCCCAACATAAAACCCACCTCATCCTGACTGAGAACTCTGGACCCCAACATATAACCCACCTCATCCTGACTGAGAACTCTGGACCCCAACATATAACCTACCTCATCCTGACTGAGAACTCTGGACCCCAACATATAACCCACCTCATCCTGACTGAGAACTCTGGACCCCAACATATAACCCACCTCATCCTGACTGAGAACTCTGGACCTAAACATAAACCCACCTCATCCTGACTCAGAACTCTGGACCCCAACATAAAACCCACCTCACCCTGACTCAGAACTCTGGACCCCAACATAAAACCCACCTCACCCTGACTCAGAACACTGGACCCCAACATATAACCCACCTCACCCTGACTCAGAACACTGGACCCCAACATAAAACCCACCTCACCCTGACTCAGAACTCTGGACCCCAACATATAACCCACCTCACCCTGACTCAGAACTCTGGACCCCAACATATAACCCACCTCACCCTGACTCAGAACTCTGGACCCCAACATAAAACCCACCTCACCCTGACTCAGAACACTGGACCCCAACATATAACCCACCTCACCCTGACTGAGACATGGAATCTGTTAGTTGATGTGTGTGAGTGTGTGTGTGCATGTTTATTTTTAAAATGTTTTTATTTAACCAGGTAGGCCAGTGGAGAACAAGTTCTCATTTACAACTGCGACATGGCCAAGATAAAGCAAAGCAGTGCGACACAAACAACAACAGAGTTACTCATGGAATAAACAAACATACAGTCAATTACACAATATAAAACAATCTACACTGCTCAAAAAAATAAAGGGAACACTTAAACAACACAATGTAACTCCAAGTCAATCACACTTCTGTGAAATCAAACTGTCCACTTAGGAAGCAACACTGATTGACAATAAATTTCACATGCTGTTGTGCAAATGGAATAGACAAAAGGTGGAAATTATAGGCAATTAGTAAGACACCCCCAATAAAGGAGTGGTTCTGCAGGTTGTGACCACAGACCAGTTCTCAGTTCCTATGCTTCCTGGCTGATGTTTTGGTCACTTTTGAATGCTGGCGGTGCTTTCACTCTAGTGGTAGCATGAGACGCAGTCTACAACCCACACAAGTGGCTCAGGTAGTGCAGTTCATCCAGGATGGCACATCAATGCGAGTTGTGGCAAAAAGGTTTGCTGTGTCTGTCAGCGTAGTGTCCAGAGCATGGAGGCGCGGTGCGGCCCCACAAAGAAATGCCACCCCACACCATGACTGACCCACCGCCAAACCGGTCATGCTGGAGGATGTTGCAGGCAGCAGAACGTTCTCCACGGCGTCTCCAGACTCTGTCACGTCTGTCACATGTGCTCATGTGCTCAGTGTGAACCTGCTTTCATCTGTGAAGAGCACAGGGCGCCAGTAGCGAATTTGCCAATCTTGGTGTTCTCTGGCAAATGCCAAACGTCCTGCACGGTGTTGGGCTGTAAGCACAACCCCCACCTGTGGACGTCGGGCCCTCATACCACCCTCATGGAGTCTGTTTCTGACCATTTGAGCAGACACATGCACATTTGTGGCCTGCTGGAGGTCATTTTGCAGGGCTCTGGCAGTGCACCTCCTTGCACAAAGGCGGAGGTAGCGGTCCTGCTGCTGGGTTGTTGCCCTCCTACGGCCTCCTCCACGTCTCCTGATGTACTGGCCTGTCTCCTGGTTGCGCCTCCATGCTCTGGACACTACGCTGACAGACACAGCAAACCTTTTTGCCACAGCTCGCATTGATGTGCCATCCTGGATGAACTGCACTACCTGAGCCACTTGTGTGGGTTGTAGACTGCGTCTCATGCTACCACTAGAGTGAAAGCACCGCCAGCATTCAAAAGTGACCAAAACATCAGCCAGGAAGCATAGGAACTGAGAAGTGGTCTGTGGTCACCACCTGCAGAACCATTCCTTTTTTGGGGGTGTCTTACTAATTGCCTATAATTTCCAACTTTTGTCTATTCCATTTGCACAACAGCATGTGAAATTTATTGTCAATAAGTGTTGCTTCCTAAGTGGACAGTTTGATTTCACAGAAGTGTGATTGACTTGGAGTTACATTGTGTTGTTTAAGTGTTCCCTTTATTTTTTATTTTTATTTCATTTTCTGATGTTGTATTGAGTTGGGGAGCTCTCTCTCGAATGCCATTCTGTACTACTAATTGCAACGTCGAGGGAAACATTCTCCAACCCAGCAACGATTCTTTTGGCCAACGGACACCTTTTCCAAGATTCTGATGGGAGTTCAGCTAATAGTAAGTACTATTTATGCTGATAAAACGTTGTTCTGTTGAAAAAGTAAAATGCATAAGAGGCCATTATTTTCCGGGTAGCCTTGCGCTATCGCACCCTGTTTTGCACCCAGTATTGCGCAGTAACGTTCATTTTAAAATTGTATCCCAGCGATTGCATTAAGAACTAATTTGTCTTTCAATTGCTGTCCAACCTGTATTTTTTTAGTCAAGTTTATTATTAGTTATGGATTAGATTAGGTTCCGGTCCAAGATGGCGCCCGACAGATTGCTTGAAGTTCTCGCCACTAATCACGTTGTATAACCACGAATTGTGCCGCTAAGTATGCACATTTTCGAACAAACTCTATGTAATATGATGTTACAGGACTGTCATCTGAAGAATTCTGAGAAGGTTAGTGAAACAATTAATATATTTTGGGGGTTATTACGTTATCGCTATTTTTGCCTTGAATCAATGCTGCTGTGTGGCTGACTATTGTAGTAAGCTAAGATAACCCTATATTGTGTTTTCGCTGTAAAACACTTAGAAAATCTGAATTATTGGCTATATTCACAAGATCTGTGTCTTTCATCTGCTGTATGCTGTGTATTTTTAAGAAATGTTTTATGATGAGTAATTAGCTAATACACGATGGTCTCTGTAGTTATTCTAGTCGGTTTGGGGAGAGTTGGGATGGTGGCTGCAATGGTAAACTATGATTTATACCTGAAATATGCACATTTTTCTAACAAAACCTATGCTATACAATAAATATGTTATCAGACTGTCATCTGATGAGGTTGTTTCTTGGTTAGTGGCTATTTATATCTTTATTTGGCCGAATTTGTGATAGCTACTGATGCAGTAAGAAAATGGTGGAGTAAAAAGAAAAGTTGTCTTTTGCTAACGTGGTTAGCTAATAGATTTACATATTTTGTCTTCCCTGTAAAACATTTTAAAAATCTGAAATTATGGCTTTATTCACAAGATCTGTATCTTTCATTTGGTGTCTTGGACTTGTGATTTCATGAACATTTTATTTTATGATATCCCTGTAACTTTAGGCTAGGCTATGCTGGTCAGCTTTTGTGATGGGGGGGATCCCGGATCCGGGTTAAGTAGGCGTTAGAGGTTCTTAAACACTGGAGTGATAGTTTTGCAGAAGATTCATTTGTAAGTAGAGACACTGGGGTGCATGTGTGTGCATGTGTATGTCATATAAAATTGTAATGGATACATGCACATATTTAGCAGATGTTATTGGTGGTTTAGTGAAATGCTTGTTTCCAACAGTGCAGTAGAATTAACAATTCACAACAATACACACAAATATAAAAGTAAGAGAACGGAATGAAGAAATATAATAATATTAGGACGAGCAACGTCGGATTGACTAAAATATACTACAATACAGTATGTAGAGTGCATTCGGGAAGTATTCAGATCTATTTCCTGTTGTTACTGTGCCATTAAACCCCTACAACTCATCCAGAACGCCGCAGCCCGTCTGGTGTTCAACTTTCCTAAGTTCTCTCACGTCACCCCGCTCCTCCGCTCTCTCCACTGGCTTCCAGTTGAAGCTCGCATCTGCTACAAGACCATGGTGCTTGCCTACGGAGCTGTGAGGGGAACGGCACCTCCGTACCTTCAGGCTCTGATCAGGCCCTACACCCAAACAAGGGCACTGCGTTCATCCACCTCTGGCCTGCTCGCCTCCCTACCTCTGAGGAAGTACAGTTCCCGCTCAGCCCAGTCAAAACTGTTCGCTGCTCTGGCACCCCAATGGTGGAACAAACTCCCTCACGACGCCAGGTCAGCGGAGTCAATCACCACCTTCCGGAGACACCTGAAACCCCACCTCTTTAAGGAATACCTAGGATAGGATAAAGTAATCCTTCTAACCCCCCCCCCCCCTTAAAAGAGTTAGATGCACTATTGTAAAGTGGTTGTTCCACTGGATATCATAAGGTGAATGCACCAATTTGTAAGTCGCTCTGGATAAGAGCGTCTGCTAAATGACTTAAATGTAAATGTAAATGTAAATGTTACAGCTGCATTCTAAAATGTATTCTCAGATTTTTTTCTCAATTAATTAACTACTAACTACAAATACACCATAATGAAAAAGCTAAAACAGGTTTTCTGAAATTTTAGCAAATTTCTGAAAATTTTAATAGAGAAATAACTTACTTACATAAGTATTCAGACCCTTTGCTATAAGACTGGAAATTGAGCTCAGGTGCATCCTGTTTCCGTTGATCATCCTTGAGGTGTTTCTCCAACTTGATTGGGGTCCACCTGTGGTAAATTCAATTGATTGGACATGATTCGAAAAGGCACACACCTGTCTATATAAGGTCCAACAGTTGACAGTGAATGTCAGAGCAAAAACCAAGCCATGAGGAATTGTCCGTAGAGCTCCAAGACAGGATTGTGTCGAGGCAGAGATCTGGGGAAGGGTACCAAAAAATGTCTGCCCCATTGAAGATCCACAAGAACATAGGGGCCTCCATCATTCTTAAATGGAAGCCATTTGGAACCACCAAGACTCTTCCTAGAGCTGGCCACCAGGCCAAACTAAGCTATCAGGGGAGAAGGGCTTTAGTCAGGGAGGTGACCAAGAACCTGATGGTCACTCTGGCAGAGCTCTTGAGTTCCTCTGTGGAGACGGGGGAACCTTCCAGAAGGAGAACTATCTCTGCAGCACTCCACCAAGTAGGCTTTTATGGTAGAGTGTTCAGACGGAAGCCACTCCTCAGTAAAAGGCACATGACAGCCTTCTAAAGACTCTCAGACCACGAGAAACAAGATTCTCTGGTCTGATTAAACCACTATTGACATTTTTGGGTTGAATGCTAAGCGTCACATCTGGAGGAAACCTGGCGACATCCTTACAGTGAAGCACGGTGGTGGCAGCATCATGCTGTGGGGATGTTTTTCCGTGGCAGAGACTGGGCGATTAGTCAGGATCGAGGGAAAAATGAATGGAGCAAAGTACAAAGAGATCCTTGATGAAAACCTGCTCCAGAGTGCACAGGACCTCAGACTGGGGCAAAGGTTCACCTTCCAACAGGACAATGACCTTCAGCACACAGCCAAGACATGATATTTCATTTTTTTAAATAGAAATTTACTAACAATTCAGAAAAACTGTTTTGATTTGTCATTATGGTATATTGTGTGTAGATTGATGATGGAGAAAAAACGATTTAATGAAATGTAGAATAAAGCTGTAACGTAACAAGATGTGGAAGAAGTCAAGGGGTCTGAATACTTTCCGAATACACTGTATGGCGACGATAGAAACTTTGGAAGAACCGGTGAAGATACATATGACAGAAGAAGAAGGCTAGAGCTAGCCTTATAGAGAAGACTAGAGCAAGGGCAAGTAACGGTACCATGGAAAAGCCCCACTGACTGATGTATGTAGGCATTTATTTGAAGTGTCCACGTGGTCTGCAGCCACTGGTAATAGCACAGGGTTTTATTGAGCACGAGGTGTCATTTTATATGTATAGGCAGTAGCGGCATGAGAACCATTGAAGACACATATGGTGCATAGGAAGTAACGACAAGCGAATCGTTGAAGATGCACATGGAGTAATAAGGGAGATTACTGAGTGTGTTTGGGAATAGTACTGAGTGTGGATGTGAGAGTTGTGTGAGTGTGGAAAGGATGTGTTAAGCTGATTGAACCTTGGATAATTAAAGGATTGACATTTTGATATTAAGCTGATTGAAATATGGATAATAAGATAAATTATTAGTGTTAAGAGATTGAAATTCTGATAATAAGTGGTCAGCTGAGTCCAACAAATGACTTCATTTCGGGACAATAACAGAGTTATTAACATTTGGATAATAAGATATATTATTACTATTAACCTCTCTGGGATATAGGGGGTGCTGTTTCAACTTAGGGAAAATTGGTCTCCAAATTAAACTGCCTAGTACTCAATTCTTGCTCGTACAATATGCATATTATTGTTATTATTGGATAGAAAACACTCTCTAGTTTCTATAGCCGTTTGAATTATGTCTCTGAGTGGAACAGAACTCATTCTACAGCACTTTTCCTGATATGGAGTGAGATTTCAGAAATCTTGGCCTCTGGTCCCAGGTCAGTTTTAATGTCCCTGTAAATGCTATGAGGATACAAATACTGCCCACGCCTTCCTCTAGATGTCAGTAAGTGGTGACAATTTGAATGGAGTCGATTGCGCAATCAGGGCCTGTATAAAAGGCCAAAGACCGGATGTACCGTTCTTTTGCTCCCTGCGCCTGACGCACGATGGACGTCGGACCTGCTCTCTTTCCAAGCTGTTGTTTAGCCAGTAATATATCACCGGTCATGTTTTTACTCGTTATAGGTGTTAAAAACATCATAAGGTAGTTAATTTAAACCGTTTTATAGCAATTTATATCCGTTTAGTGCGATTTTTTTGCTTTGTGATGCACTTTCAAGCGCCGGGCACGTTTCGGGGTCCCGGTCGAACGTTAGTGGGCATTTCGACGGACAAGAGGACATCTTTCGACCAAAAGAAGATTAGACCCAAGAAAGGATACATTGCCCAAGATTCTGATGGAAGAAATCGTTGTTCTGTCGAAAAATGTTAAACGCATATTCCGCCATTTTTTTAAATATAGCTTCGCTTGGCGAACCCTGGATTGCACAGTAAGGATAATTTTAGAAATGTAATTCAGCGATTGCATTAAGAACTAATTTGTCTTTCGATAGCTGTCCAACTTATATTTTTTTAGTCAAGTTTATGAATAGTTATTCATGAGACAAGATCACTGTCAAATATGGCGCCCGACATTTTCAGGCTAGTTTTGCTAGTATTATCATTGTATAACCACGTTTTTTGTGGCTAAATATGCACATTTTCGAACAAACTCTATATGTATGTTGTAATATGATGTTACAGGAGTGTCATCGGAAGAATTCTGAGAAGGTTAGTGAAAAAATTAATATATTTTGGCGATGAATTCTGAGAAGGTTAGTGAAAAAATTAATATATTTTGGCGATGATTACGTTATCGCTCTCTTTGGCTTGAATCAATGCTCGGGTAACGTTTGCACATGTGGTATGCTAATATAACGATTTATTGTGTTTTCGCTGTAAAACACTTAGAACATCTGAAATATTGTCTGAATTCACAAGATCTGCGTCTTTCCATTGCTGTGAGCTGTGTATTTTTAAGAAATGTTATTATGATTAGTGAATAGGTAATACACGTTGCTCTCTGTATTTATTCTAGTCGAGTTGTGATGGTGGGTGCAATTGTAAACTATGATTTATACCTGAAATATGCACATTTTTCTAACAAAACCTATCCTATACAATAAATATGTTATCAGACTGTCATCTGATGAGGTTTTTTCTTGGTTAGTGGCTATCAATATCTTTATTTGGCCGAATTGGTGATTGCTACTGGTGGAGAGAAAAAATGGTGGACAAAGAAAAATGGTGTCTTTTGCTAACGTGGTTAGCTAATAGATTTACATATTTTGTCTTCCCTGTAAAACATTTTAAAAAACTGAAATGGTGGCTTTATTCACAAGATCTGTATCTTTCATTTGGTGTCTTGGACTTGTGATTTTATGATATTTAGATTTTCCTTTTCATTGTGACGCGATGCTAATCAGTGAGGGGGGGGTTGGGGGTGCTTGTCAGTTGGGACGCTAGCGTCCCAACTATCCCAGAGAAGTTAAAGGTGCCAGTATCCGGCTTTTAACTTCTTTGGGGTAGGGGGCAGTATTTTCACATCCGGATGAAAAGCATGCCCAGAGTAAACGGCCTGCTACAAAGCCATAAAAGCTAGAATATGCATATTATTAGTAGATTTGGATAGAAAACACGGAAAGTAAGGACGAAAAGTTTAAGAAGTTATATTACAGTCCGTAAAAACATGACAAACAAAGTATTGAATCAATCTGTAAGATGTTTTTAACATAATTCTTCAATAATGTTCCAACCGGAGTATTCCTGTTTCTTCAGAAGTGCGATGGAACAGAGCTCGCTCTCATGTGAACGCGCATGGTCAGAGCATGATCACCTCATGGCAGGCCTGACTAATTCCTCTCTCCTTCGGCCCCACTAAACAGTAGAGGCATCAGACAAGGTTCTAAAGACTGTTGACATCTAGAGGAAGCCTTAGGAAGTGCAACGTTACCAACATCCCACTGTATCTTCAATAGGAGCTGAGTTGAAAATCGACCAACCTCAGATTTCCCACTTCCTGATTGGATTTTTTCTCAGGTTTTTGCCTGCCTGATGAGTTCTGTTATACTCACAGGCATCATTCAAACAGTTTTAGAAACTCAGAGTGTTTTCTATCCAATAGTAATAATACTATGCATATATTATGATCTGGGACAGAGTAGGAGGCCATTCAATTTGGGCACCAATTCATCCAAAAGTGAAAATGCTGCCCCCTATCCCTAAAAAGTTCAACTATAATATTTCATATGGAAAGAAGTATATTCAATCGAAAAGCTAAATTAGGGGGTGCGCGTCCTCTTCGTCTCGTTCACACAGGCATCGAACAGCCCCCGTGATATGCAACTTTTCAGGGAAGCTAGAAACCAATATACACAGGCAGTTAGAAAAGCCAAGGCTAGCTTTTTCAAGCAGAAATTTGCTTCCTGCAACACACACTCAAAAAAGTTCTGGGATACTGTAAAGTCCATGGAGAATAAGAGCACCTCCACCCAGCTTCCAACTGCACTGAAGATAGGAAACACTGTCACCACCGACAAATCCACTATAATTGAGAATTTCAATAAGCATTTTTCTACGGCTGGCCATGCTTTCAACCTGGCTACCCCTACCCCGGTCAACAGCACTGCCCTCCCCTCTGCTACTCGCCCACGCCTTCCCCATTTCTCTTTCTCCCAAATACAGTCAGCTGATGTTCTGAAAGAGCTGCAAAATCTGGACCCTTACAAATCAGCCGGGCTAGATAATCTGGACCCTTTCTTTCTAAAACTATCTGCTGAAATTGTTGCCACCCCTATTACCAGCCTTTTCAACCTCTCTTTCGTGTCGTCTGAGATTCCCAAAGATTGGAAAGCAGCTGCGGTTATCCCCCTCTTCAAAGGGGGGGACACTCTTGACCCAAACAGCTACAGACCTATATCTATCCTACCCTGCCTTTCTAAGGTCTTCGAAAGCCAAGTCAACAAACAGATTACCGACCATTTCGAATCCCACCATACCTTCTCCGCTATGCAATCTGGTTTCAGAGCTGGTCATGGGTGCACCTCAGCCACGCTCAAGGTAATAAACGATATCTTAACCGCCATCGATAGGAAACAGTACTGTGCAGCCATATTCATTGACCTGGCCAAGGCTTTTGACTCTGTCAATCACCACATCCTCATCGGCAGACTCGACAGCCTTGGTTTCTCTAATGATTGCCTCGCCTCGTTCACCAACTACTTCTCTGATCGAGTTCAGTGTGTCAAATCGGAGGGTCTGTTGTCCGGACCTCTGGCAGTCTCTATGGGGGTGCCACAGGGTTCAATTCTTGGACCGACTCTCTTCTCTGTATGATGTCGCTCTTGCTGCTGATGTCGCTCTTGCTGCTGCTGAGTCTCTGATCCACCTCTACGCAGACGACACTATTCTGTACACTTCTGGCCCTTCTTTTGACACTGTGTTAACAACCCTCCAGGCGAGCTTCAATGCCATACAACTCTCCTTCCGTGGCCTCCAATTGCTCTTAAATACAAGTAAAACTAAATGCATGCTCTTCAACCGATTGCTGTCTGCACCTGCCCGCCTGTCCAACATCACTACTCTGGACGGCTCTGACTTAGAATATGTGGACAACTACAAATACCTAGATGTCTGGTTAGACTGTAAACTCTCCCTCCAGACTCACATCAAACATCTCCAATCCAAAGTTAAATCTAGAATTGGCTTCCTATTCCGCAACAAAGCATCCTTCACTCATGCTGCCAAACATACCCTTGTAAAACTGACCATCCTACCAATCCTCGACTTCGGTGATGTCATTTACAAAATAGCCTCCAAAACCCTACTCAATAAATTGGATGCAGTCTATCACAGTGCCATCCGTTTTGTCACCAAAGCGCCATATACTACCCACCACTGCAACCTGTACACTCTCGTTGGCTGGCCCTCGCTTCATACTCGTCGCCAAACCCACTGGCTCCAGGTCATCTACAAAACCCTGCTAGGTAAAGTCCCCCCTTATCTCAGCTCGCTGGTCACCATAGCAGCACCTACCTGTAGCACGCGCTCCAGCAGGTATATCTCTCTCGTCACCCCCAAAACCAATTCTTCCTTTGGCCACCTCTCCTTCCAGTTCTCTGCTGCCAATGACTGGAACGAACTACAAAAATCTCTGAAACTGGAAACACTTATCTCCCTCACTAGCTTTAAGCACCAGCTGTCAGAGCAGCTCATAGATTACTGCACCTGTACATAGCCCATCTATAATTTAGCCCAAACAACTACCTCTTTACCTACTGTATTTATTTATTTTGCTCCTTTGCACCCCTTTATTTCTATCTCTACTTTGCACCTTCTTCCACTGCAAACCAACCATTCCAGTGTTTTTTTACTTGCTATATTGTATTTACTTCGCCAACATGGCCTTTTTTTATATTTTTATTTATATATATATATTTTATTTGCCTTCACCTCCCTTATCTCACCTCACTTGCTCACATTGTATATAGACGTATTTTTCACTGTATTATTGACTGTATGTTTGTTTTACTCCATGTGTAACTATGTGTTGTTGTATGTGTAGAACTGCTTTGCTTTATCTTGGCCAGGTCGCAATTGCAAATGAGAACGTGTTCTCAATTTGCCTACCTGGTTAAATAAAGGTGAAATAATTTTATTTTTTTTAAAGACTGATTTCCAACTCTGACTCCCAATACTAAAACTCATAAGTATTCCTTGTTTGGGAAGAAACAAGCCTGAAACCTTGAACAAAGACTTTTGACATCCAGTGGAAGCCATATGAATTGCAATCTGGGAGCCGGATCTGGATATGACCCTATACGTTCCATTGGAAGAGCATGGGCTCTCAAAAAAAAAGAATTCCGGAGGGTTTTTCTTTTGATTTTCTCCCGCTATATTAATTGTGTTATAGTCTCATATATTATTTTAATATGTCTACAAACTTCAAAGTGTTTTCTATCCAATTGTACCAATTATATGCCTATCCTGGCTTCTGGGCTTGAGTAACATGCAGTTAACTTTGGGCACATCAGTCAGACAGGAAGTGGAGAATAATAGACCCTAAAGGGCACACAAATTACTTTTTCTGAAGTAACTATATTGTCAGAATTTTAGTTGTAAACATCTAAATTCTCTTGATAAGAAATGTACTGAAAAACCTGATGTAAACCTTTGTACAATACACTAAATGTTTGACATTTTTGAAATATCTTATAAGCCAATTTGCAAAAATGGTTTCAACTGTGTGTTGTTATTCTAGGTGACATTTGTCTTAGATATTTGTATTAAGAATATTGGTAGAAGTAAATATTTGTCATACAGTGAAAAGTTTGTCTGGATTTCCTGAATTAGAAATGCCCTAAACTAAACTGTTGTTCTGGTCTGTCCCCTCTCGAGGTTATGGCGAAGGTAACCACAGACGGTATCTAGATGCAAGGAAGGGATAAGAGAGATCCCATCCAAACTTCTCTCAATCTGCTGGTCTACTGGTCAGAAAATGGACAAGACAGAATGGACAGTAAATTATGGTGGTGGATCAGGTTTGGCTACTTGGGAAAATCTGATTATTACCCAGATATTGAAACTGGGACATTATCAAGGGCCATCCACTTTGAACATGTGCCATTGGGAGGACGTACTGAAATAATTTCTGAAGAAGAAAATAAAGAAACACCATAAGGATGAGTACCGGGAAGAGAAGGGGGAGGTCAACTAGGCCCGTATTTGATTTAGGCTTGTCCAAAATTGTTTATTTGGAGTATCAGGTTGATTGTGGAGGTCTGCACACTGTGAAATGTACAGTAATTTAGACAAAAATGCTTTGAGATACCGATCTGTCATTTGTGACAAATGTTCCAGGTGTAGTGTTACTGCCAGAATCCATAAATTAAATTGTGTAATGAAGCATGTGTGGAACTGTATGAAGTAAAGGTCTTAAGGTAAAACATTCTACTGCAATGGTTTTATAAGTAACAGCTATGGAAAAAAGCTGAGTCTACAGATCCCTTGTGTGCTTTCGTAGAAGGATATAAACTTATTTTGATAGATGCTTTAATCTAATGCTTACCTTAAAATATTACAATAATTATCACAGAGTGATAAGAGGAGGGAACTTAAAGGAACATTTAATGTTTGTGCTTTTCTAATAACCAATTCAACAGGGTTCAAGCAAGTGACTGATTTATCGTGGCTGGGAGGAATCCTCACTATCAGTAGAAGCAATTTGTCAGAACGCTCAGAACATTGCTTTGAGAACCGAAAGGGGTATCTCAGTTTCAAGGTCTCAGCTTGGAGAGAGGAAGCCTAATAAGGTATTGGTCAGTCACATGCATGAAGCAGACATTAACTTCTTGAGAATACAGGGGGTGCTGTTTCGCATTAGCATAATTGCCTCTACAGACTAAACTGCCTCTTATTCAATTATTGCTGTTACTATATGCATATAACCATATAGCATTGGATAGAAAACAAGCTATGGTTTCTAAAACCGTTCCAATTGAGTCTCTGAGTCAAACACAGGTCATTTCACAGCACTTTCCCTGAGCCAGAAAAAGATTGCAAGATGTGTATGCTCGCTTCAAAGCTCTGCCTATATATGGTCACGCGACCTATGACCCGAATGACACTTCCTTCTTCTTCCTCTGGGTGTCTGGAAGACGTCAGAGGAGAAATTTTTTGTTTATCTTGTACTGACGTGAAATAAGACCTATTTCTTTAGCGTGACCGACAACTTCCGGTTTCTGAGATGCGCGTTTTCAGAGGTGGCATTGTCTTTTGTTATGCTGACGTTACGGATGAAAACTATCTCCGTGTCGAAGTTTGTTTGATACATGTGACCATATCACCGTAATGTATGTTTTTTCAATATAGTTTAATCAGATTATTAGAATTTTTTCGGGAGTTTTGCCGTGTTCCGTTCTTTGAGTTTTTTAACTTTGGACATGGACCGTGCCAGTCGACCAGTACCCAGGCTAAATGAAGAGGGGAAGTTGCCATTGTGAATGGATTGAACGACTCATCAGGACTAAGGACACCTTGATCAACATTCTGATGAAAGACCAGCAATAGTAAGACCCAATTTACGATGTTATTTCATATATCTGTCGTGCATGTGAACTGGTCGCGCGCGTCCAGCTGGTTTTGGCTGGCCTGGTTATGCTAATTAGCTAGTTATGCTAATTTCGCTATAAAACATTTAAAAAATCTGAAATATTGTTTGGATTCACCAGATGTTGGGCTTTCAATGTCTGTACGCTGTGTATTTTTTCTGAAATGTTTTAAGACAAGTAATTAGTTATATAACGTTGGTCTCTGTAATTGTTCTAGCTGCATCAGCACTATATCAGATTGCAGCTGCAATGTAGAACTGTGATTTATACCTGAAAAATGCACATTTAAAAAAAAAAAACTATGCTATACCATAAATATGTTATCAGACTGTCATCTTAAGAATTTTTTTGTTGGTTAGTGGCTATCAATATCTTAGTTTAGCCGAATTGGTGATAGCACCTGATGGAGTAAGAAACTGTTGGAGTAAGAAAATGGTGTCATTTTGCTAACGTGTTTAGCTAATAGATTTACATATTGTGTCTTCCCTGTAAAACATTTAAAAAATCTGAAATGGTGGTTTTATTCACAAGATCTGTGTCTTTCATTGGGTGTCTTGGACTTGTGATTTAATGATATTTAGATGCTACTATTTAATTGTGACGCTATGCTAGCGATGCTAATCAGTGTGGGGGGTGTGGGGGGTGCTCCCGGATCCGGGTTAGGTACTCTGTAGAGGTTAATGATTAATTAATGAAAAATAATGAATAATGTAAAACATGTAAATATTACTTCTCTGTGTAAGCCAGTATATAAGAGAACTTACGGGACTGCCCCGGCAGAGCTCCTGACCGACATGTACTATGGTGCATTAAGTTTGTTGGAACCTCTCCAGCTTGCTGATAATAAATAATGATTCATTTGAGTTTGACTTGGAGTCCCTGGTGGTAATTTCCACGACAATTGCTTAGGAGCTAGAAGCAGAGCTACCCTGTCTGTCAGCGCCATCTTAACTTTTTATGTGTGTGTCAGTGTGTTTGTAAGTGTGTCAGAATGTGTGTGCGTGTTTTAGTGTGCGTGTGCGTGTGCGTGTGTGTGTGTGTGTGTGTGTGTGTGTGTGTGTGTGCCAGTGTGTGTCGGGGCGAGGGGTCTCTCCCCCGTGTTGTAAGTGTTTCCAAGTACGTGTGACACAGAGAGGTCCCACGTCAGGCTGATTGCACATTAGATGCGTGAAAACTGCAGCACGATTGAGAAAAGGGTGAAGGTGTGTTCTGTTTGCCTTTCCCTGGAGGAGCACACGCTGGACTGCAGACTCACTGGGCTGCAGACAAAACCTGGGTTCAAATACAATATCAAATCATTTCATGTAATTAAGCCGGGCTTGTTTGAGCTTGCATTGTGTAATATAAATAATAGAGTTGTCTGACAAGTGACACAACCGCTGCCCATCTGGCGCTGCAGGCCGGCATAAGCTCAAAGTACTTGAAATATTTTGAGAAGCATTTGAACCCAGTTCTGCTTCAGACTTACTGGGAAGCAAACCCAGTGGTCGTGTCATGCCACTGAACCAGTGACGGCACAAACAGAGAGAACAATTCTGATTGATTCAACGTGGAGTGGTAATTGGTATGTCCTGAAAGCAGGTGGTTTCCGTGAGGATTTGAAATACTACTGCATGGTTCAGCACAGCACTCAGGATCCTTATTGTTGTTGACTGTGAACCGCTTCACAGTTAGAATCTGACTGATAGACCTTCGGCTACAATGACCTGCACCGTAATGGACACACGCACACGCACACACACACATGCACACACACACTCTCTCTGTTTCTCTTGCTGTTTCTCTCTCCCAGTGCTTTATCATTGCTCAATGTCATTTTTAATGAACTTTAGATCACATCAAGTCAGACCAGTCTCAAATCATAAACTTCCGTAATAAGTGAGAATAGATTGTCCACGGTGATAGGGATACGCTCTGGCTGTTTCCGCCACTGTAATTGTAATATATTGGACAATACATCACAATTTATAAGCTAGCTCCCCTGACTGCAACAGTAAAATCTGAATATTTGCCTGTGTGGTGTGTGTTTTGCATATTGAATACATAGCTTTACTGCACTCCCTCTGTGTGTGTGTGTGTGTGTGTGTGTGTGTGTGTGTGTGTGTGTGTGTGGCATAGTAAATGGATCCTTTTATAGTGTAGCAGAAAGAGCAGTCTGATCTAATGTTGTTGTTTTGTTTCTGTCAGAGAGAATAAAGTGGGTTTAGTTTAGACTAGAATAAGCTGCTATGAGAGTACTGAGATATCTATAAAAAGTATTTCCATTTTTACATATAACTAAATTAAGCACTTTGAACAAGATGACAACAAAATCAACATGAAAACCCAACAACCCTCACAGTCTCACGTCAGAATTAAACGGTCATCCATCTTTCCCAAATGTCAAATTTCGAAGTTGTTGTCAAGGTTAAGGTCAAGGTCAAGGTTAAGTTTAGGCATTAACTCCAAAATGTTAGGGTTAGAGTTAAGTTAACTCTGAAATCTTAAGGATAGGCTTTAACTCTGAATTGTTAAGGATAGGCATTAACTCTGAATTGTTAAGGATAGGCATTAACTCTGAATTGTTAAGGATAGGCATTAACTCTGAATTGTTAAGGATAGGCATTAACTCTGAATTGTTAAGGATAGGCATTAACTCTGAATTGTTAAGGATAGGCATTAACTCTGAATTGTTAAGGATAGGCATTAACTCTGAATTGTTAAGGATAGGCATTAACTCTGAATTGTTAAGGATAGGCATTAACTCTGAATTGTTAAGGATAGGCATTAACTCTGAATTGTTAAGGATAGGCTTTAACTCTGAATTGTTAAGGTGGTTGCTGGTTGGGGAGTACTTCAGGAAGCCATCTCCTGAAACACACACTCAAATACAAAACAGAACACAGAAACTGGGGAACGTAACACGCCCACCACAAAATTTGCAAACATACAGTTTGTAATAACAAAAACCAACGCTTCCCCAGTTAGTAAACCCGTGATAGAGCGTCAGCAACCACATTCACTGAGCCCTTCACATAGGCTATCTGTACATTATATCCTTGTACAATCAGAGCCCACCGCATAAGGCGGCGGTTCTGATTGTACATTTGCTTCAAGAACACTAAAGGATTATGGTCCGTGAAGACCATTACAGGCAAGGCACTGGATCCCACATATACCTCAAAGAACTGTAAGGCTAGCAATAAAGCTAGCGTCTCTTGTTCAATTGTGGAGTACCTTGACTGATACGAGTTGAACTTACGGGAGAAGAAACTGACGGGCCGATCCACTCCGTCTTCATCTTCCTGTAAGAGAACCGCACCCACCCCCACTATACTAGCGTCAACCTCCAACTTAAAAGGTTTGTCAAAGTTGGGGGCGGCAAGCACTGGGGCACTACAAAGTAGCGCTTTAGCGGACTCAAAAGCATGGTTACAGTCCTTGGACCACCTAAATGGTACCTTGGGACTAAGCAGAGATGAAAGGGGAGCTACTACCGTCGAGAAATTCTTACAGAATGTACGATAGTACCCTACCATCCCTAGGAATCTGCGCAACTGGCGTCGAGTCGTGGGAGCAGGAAAAGCAACAATTGCCTCCACCTTGCCAGTTACTGGGCGCACTTGACCTCGTCCCACTTGTTTCCCTAAGTAAGTCACCGTAGCCTTCCCAAACTCACACTTGGCCAAAATGAGGGTTAAAGAAGCATTCTCCAACCGCTGAAACACACTTTTCAAAGTGGAGAGATGATCAGACCAAGTAGGCGAATGTATCACCACATCATCAAGGTATGCAGTACAATTTGGCACATCTGCAAACACAATGTTAACTAGACGCTGAAAAGTAGCAGGTGCATTACACATGCCAAAGGGCATCACAGTGTATTGTACAAAGTTATCAGGCGTAACAAAAGCCGATATGTCAGAAGCTCTAGAGGTCAGAGGCACCTGCCAATAACCTTTTAACAAATCTAACTTACTAACGTAAGCAGCAGAGCCAATTCTATCAATGCAGTCATCTAATCGAGGTAGAGGAAAAGAATCAGACTTTGTAACTGCATTTACTCGACGATAGTCCGTGCATAAGCGGGACGTACCGTCAGGCTTAGGAACAAGAATACATGGGGAACTCCAGGAGCTGTTACTGGGTTTTGCCATGTCATTCTGTAATAAATAAGCTACCTCACTTTTCATTACCTCCCTTTTCTTTGCATTAACCCGGTACGGATGCTGACGTATAGGAGCAGCATTCCCTACATCCACGTCATGTTCCAAGATGGATGTGCGACTCGGAACGTCCTGAAACACACTGAGAAAACTGTTTATCAATAGGATAAGGTCCTTAGTTTGATCGTTATCCAAATGTTCCATTTGAGAGGGTAACTTCTTCAGCATCTCTGAATTACATAGGCGTTCACACTGCTGTAACGTATGGCGTAACTCCAACCCATCCTCCTTATCCTCCTCTAGGTCCCAGCCAGGCTTCAGCACCACCGCAGCCACACTGGAGACGGCGGGCTGGACCGGCTTACTTGAGGAGCTGTCTGGAGAGTCACGTACATAATATTCTTTTAGCATGTTAACATGACACACACGGGAAGAACGCCTTCGATCTGGGGTCTTTATCACATAGTTGGTGTCACTGAGTTTCTTTTCCACCAGATATGGTCCAGAAAAACGTGCTGACAGAGATGAGCCAGGAATTGGCAACAAAACTACAACTTGATCCCCTGGTGCAAAAGAACGGCCAACAGCCTTTTTGTCATAATGCACCTTCATGCGTTTTTGCGAAGAGGAAAGAGACTTTTGGGCCAACGCACATGCGGCGTGCAGTCTCTCCCGCATCTTACTGACATAATCCAACACATTTTTAGGGGCGCTACTGGGTGTAGGAGATAAGATATGCTCCTTCAACACTTTCAGCGGACCCCTTGGGGTATGTCCAAACACAAGGTCAGCAGGGCTGAACCCTAAGGACTCTTGTATCGTTTCCCTAATAGCAAATAGGACAAAGGGCACCCCCTCATCCCAATCGGTACTGGTATCCATACAATACTTGCGTAGCATTGCCTTCAGCGTCTGATGCCAGCGTTCGAGAGCCCCTTGACTCTCTGGATGATACGGACTTGAGACCTGATGGGAAATACACAATGTCTTTAACACATTTGAAAACATTTTGGACATAAAGTTGGATCCCTGATCAGTTTGGATTACTTTAGGGAGTCCAAACGTAGAGAAGAACTTCACCAGTGCCTTCACCACAGTCTTAGCCGTAATAGTACGGAGAGGAATAGCCTCTGGGTATCGAGTAGCACTGCACATTATTGTTAATAGGAACTGGTTACCTGACCTGGTTTTCGGCAATGGACCTACACAATCAACTATCACTCTTTCAAACGGTTCCCCCACCACAGGAATCGGGTAGAGCGGTGCTCTAGGAACTGTTTGATTCGCTTTCCCAGTGAGTTGACATACGTGACATGTTTTACAAAATTGGACCACGTCAGACTTCAAACCTGGCCAAAAAAAATGACGAAGGACCCGGTTATAAGTCTTTGTGATCCCCAAATGTCCAGACCACGCCTGGTCATGGGCGAGTGACAGCACCTGCTGTCGGAACGGTGTAGGAACAACCACTTGACACACTTCACTCCAGTCATTAACGGTGTCATGAGCTGCCCATTTACGCATCAAAACTCCTGCCTACATAAAGTAGGCAGCCTCTCTAGTTTTAGCTTCTTCAATGGAAATTACCGAAGCAAAACACTTACGAAGACTGGTGTCTCCTTTTTGACATTCAATCACCTTCTCAGGGGTGACAGACAAAAGAATGTCATGTAATTGGGGCGCGATTTCGCAGTCCCCTTCCTTAGTTTTTACAGGAGTAAAAACTGTCGGACTTGCAGAAGGAATACTCAGTGCATTGTCTTCTACTTCAATATTCTCAAAAATGGAACTAGCCAAATCCACCACATCTCCAAGCTTGCGAGATTGTGCCCTCGTTAACACACAAGCAGGAAAAACATGTGGAAATGCTTGAACCAATTTCTCATCTGCAATTTTAATTTCTGGGTTGTCTACTACCTCTAATACAGGAGTAACGTTACCACCAGCAATATCATTCCCTAATAGCAATGTGACTCCTTTTACTGGCAGTGTAGACACTACACCAACACGGAAACGTCCTGATACCAAGTCTGACACTAAGTGGACCCAGTGTAATGGTACAGGTACTGTTTTTGTCTCTATCCCCTGTAATATAACATGCGAGCCACAATACGTTTCAGGAGACCAGGGTAAAGCATCAGTAATAATTACTGACTGCGCCGCCCCGGTGTCTCGTAAGATTTTAATTGGCTTTTGATCAGCTTGTTCTCCAGTTAAGGAAACACAACCGGTAGAAATAAACGGAGCATAAACAGGATCCGGTTTCTCAAATGCTGAATCAATACCTCGGACCAACGGACGAGCCAAAGACTTGACTAAACCCAAACTTTTCCTTTTTGGGGACGGTGACTGGAACTGTTTCGGTTTATTTTTCAAAACTGGGCAGTCCGCAATCACGTGACCCTTTTGGTGACAGTAAAAACATTCTCGGATCTCATGAAAAGGCTTGTCAGAGGAAAAGCGACCTGAATGAGGCACTGATGACGTAATCAGTCTACCTTCAAAACGAGGTGCACCAAAGACAGTCTTGTGTGTCAAAGCGTACTCATCTGCCAACACTGCTGCCTGGGCCAATGTCACCACTTTCTGTTCATTTAAATGAACTACAATTCTATCAGGGAGGTTGCTTTTAAAATCCTCCAACAGCATCAACTCCCGAATATCAGCAAAGGTGTTAGCTTTGCTGGCTGAACACCATCGATTAAACAGAGACTCTTTGTCCCTAGCAAACTCAACAAAAGTACGGTGAGAGGGTTTCTTGTGGTTCCTGAAGCGCTGTCTATAAGCTTCAGGCACCAACTCATAAGCCCGCAACACGGTAGTTTTAACTGTATCATAGTGTAAACTGTCTTCCAGGGAGAGAGCAGCTACTACTTCCTGGGCTTTCCCAGACAATTTACATTGTAACAGGAGAGGCCAAACCTCGAGTGGCCAATGTAGCACAGCGGCCACACGCTCAAACGCAGAGAAATAGGAATCCACTTCCGACTCTCGGAATGGTGGGACTAAAGCTATATTTTTACTTACATCAAAGTGGGCTTGATGCTGAGCAGCTTTTGGAGTCGTACCGGAGCCAGCTTCTAGCTCCAGTTGTCGGATCCTCACCTCCTTGTCGGCTTCTATTTTCCTAATTTCAAGGTCAAAATGCATTTGTCTTTCTTTATCTTTTTGCTCCATTTCTAACCGGGCCAGCCTCACCTTTAGCCTAGCGGTCCCGTCTGAACGACCTGAAGCAGAAGATAAAGGATCGAATCGAGGCAATGTAAAGGGGGTACGAGCAACCCCTTCCTCCGCCCTGTCCTCCGACTTGGCATCGGAAAGTCTACCCGTCTCCTCTCCTTTCAATGAGAGAATTCTTTCTCTTACTAATCCCTCCCTGACTAGCACCAAAAGCTCAGCCTTTAGGGCTTTCTCAGGGATAACAAATCCATAATGGTCAGCTATAGCTATAAGGTCTACTTTTCGAAACCTCACCAAACAATCAATAGAGGGCGCATCAATGAACTTGGAGATGGCTGAGGCAGCCATCTTGTACACAGCAATTTACTGAACACACAAACTAAACCAGTCATCCAAACTCACAACCTACCATCACACCTCAATCACTAACAACAGAGAGCTCAGTGCAGCAGGGTCCGGTGGGTTTAATGGAATCCCGGATGAGCCCCCATTATGTTACGCACGCCTCTGAGAAGAGGGAACGCAACTCCCTGCTACAACTCAACTCTGAAGTGCAAGAGGTATGGACTGTAGGTGCGAGTAAGGATGACACAAAAGCAGAATTTACCGTTTACTAGAATTTATTTTCTTACACGGTAATTTGGGGAAAAGGGGCTGGACGGAACCAAAGCAAAGAAAGTAAATATCAAAGTTCCCCCTCTCCTATCTAACCTGCCTACCCACTTAACTTACCTAACTTAACACCGCCTGGTGCCCTAACCAAAATACAGGGGGTGGTCCGCCCAGGTCTTACCTAGTGTGCCTAGACAGTAAATATTCTACGGGTATATGTATGCCCGCGGGCCTCTTGCCTAAGCACTCCCAAAGTGCCTTCTCCTTCCCCCCTGGGAACAAATGAAACAGAGTAATTATTAATGATTTCACAAACACTCACAAACACAGGACATAGAAAAACTGCTACCAACAACAACAGTACATACCACACTTTCTGATACACAACCCACACTATATAACAATCTATTTTTTCTCTCTCTCAATCTCCAAATCTCTACTCCTTATCTCATCTCTCTCCTCTCTCTCTCTCTCTCTCTCTCCTGGGCAGAACACTGGCTTTTATCTTCAGGTGGCAATGGTGATTAGAGTCAGCTGCTTCTTGACGAGGGGGCGGGGTCAGCTCCAATCACCAATTAGCCTGGGGTTGACCAATCAGCTGGTTGGGGAGTACTTCAGGAAGCCATCTCCTGAAACACACACTCAAATACAAAACAGAACACAGAAACTGGGGAACGTAACAAAGTGTTAACTTCTTATGGCTGCAAGGCAAAGTGTTGAGTAGCCAGTGAAATCGTGCCCATTTCAAACGGCCTCCTACTCAAATCTTGCTCGTACAATATGAATATTATTATTCTTTTTGGATAGAAAACACTTTCTAGTTTCTAAGAGTTGGAATTATTTCTCTGAGTGAAACAGAAGTCCTTCTGCAGCACTTTCCCTGACCAGGAAGTGAAATGTCAGAAATCGATGCTCTTTTCAACTTGATGCCTATACATGGTCTTGACACTTAGGAGTCTGCTGACACTCTATACGCCTTCCTATTGGTGTAAAGAGGATGTCAGAGAAGAAATTTTTGTGCTCATCTTGTTCTGTGGTGGAAAAAAAACTATTTCTTTGACGTGACCGTCCACTTCCGGTACTCTGAAGGAAGTGGGATTGACTTCTGTTTTGCCTTGGTAACGAACGGCTAACATCTCCGGCTCAAATTTTTTTTGATACATGTGACCATATCATCGTAATGTATGTTTTTTCAATATAGTTTAATCAGATTATTGAAACTTTATTCGGGAGTTTTGCCGTGTTCCGTCCTCTGACTGTGTTTACGTTGGAGAAATTTATGCCACTCGGCTAGTGCCAATGCTAATTGAAGAGGGAAATTTGCCATTCTGAATCGAAACAACGACTCATCTGGACAGAGGACACCTTCTTCAACATTCTGATGAAAGATCAGCAAAAGTAAGACCCATTTTATGATGTTATTTCATATCTGTCGTGCATGTGAACTGGCCGTGGGCGCCCAATTATTTCTGTCTATTGTAGCTACGCTAATATAGCGATACATTTTGTTTGCGCTGTAAAACATTTAATAAATCGGAAATATTGTTTGGAATCACAAGATGCCTGTCTTTCAATTGCTGCAGACTATGTATTTTTCAGAAATGTTTCATATTATTTATGTTTTATGATGAGTAATTAGCTATTTGACGTTGGTGTCTGTAAATATTATGGCTGCTTTCGGTGCAATTTCGGATTGTACCTGAAATGTAAACTATGGTTTATACATGAAATATGCAAATTTTTCAAACAAAACATATGCTATACAATAAATATGTTATCAGACTGTCATCTGAGGAATTTGTTTCTTGGTTAGTGGCTATATATATCTTTATTTGGTCGAATTTGTGATAGCACCTGATGGAGTAAGAAACTGATGGAGTTAGAAAAGTTGTGTCTTTTGCTAACGTGGTTAGCTAATAGATTTACATATTTTGTCTTTCCTGTAAAACATTTTAAAAATCGGACATGTTGGCTTGATTCACAAGATATGCACCTTTCATCTGGTGTCTTGGACTTGTTCATGTGTGAAAGTTAAATATTTAAAAAAAATAGATTTTGAATTTCGCGCCCTGCACTTTGAGCTGGATGTTGTCATAAGTGTACCGGTGTTGGGCTGCCCCCGTAAAAGGTTACGGTTTGGGATAGGCTTAACCTGTCTAGGATCAGCGTGGCGCTAGCGGCACACCCCCCCCCCCCCCACTGAAAAACCAGTGCCGCGAAATTCAAAAAAAATATTTTTTTTAAATATTTAACTTTCACACATTAAAGTCCAATACAGCTAATGAAAGACACAGATCTTATGAATCCAGTCAACATTTCCGATTTTTAAAATGTTTTACAGGGAAGACACAATATGTAAAGATGTACATCTATTACCTAAAAACACATTAGCATAATCCACCATCTTTTATTTGTCCACCAACACCAGTAGCCATCACCAATTCGGCTAAACTAAGATATTTATAGCCCCTAACCAACAAAAAAACTCATTAGATGACAGTCTGATAACATATTTATGGTATGGGATAGGTTTTGTTAGAAAAAAGTGCATATTTCAGGTATATGGCATAGTTTACAATTGCACCCACCATCACAAATGGACTAGAATAATTACAATGAGCAACGTGTTTACCTAACTACTAATCATCAAACATTTCGTAAAAATACACAGCATACACGAATCGAAAGACACAGATCCTGTGAATACAGACAATATTTCAGATTTTCTAAGTGTCTTACAGCGAAAACACAATAAATCGTTATATTAGCTTAGCACATAGCAATTAGCAGCCCAGCATTGATTCTAGCCAAAGTGAGCGATAAAAGTCAACATCGCCAAAAGATATTAATTTTTTCACTAACCTTCTCAGAATTCTTCCGATGACACTCCTGTAACATCACATTACAACATGCATATACAGTTTGATCGAAAATGTTTATATTTAGCCACCAAAATCATGGTTAGACAATGTGAAATGTAACTCGGCTGGTCAGAATTTGTCCTTGCGCCACTTAGACAGTGATCTACTCTTATACATAAATACTCATAAACGTGACTAAAAAATATAGGGTGGACAGGGATTGATAGACAATTTAATTCTTAATACAATTGCGTTATTACATTTTTTAATTTATCCTTACTTTTCAATACAGTTTGCGCCAAGCGAAGCTACGTCAAAAAACATGGCGTCCTAAGCCACTAAAATGTTTCGACAGAAACACGATTTATCATAATAAAAATGTCCTACCTTGAGCTGTTCTTCCATCAGTATCTTGGGCAAAGGATCCTTTCTTGGGAGAAATCGTCTTTTGGTGGAAAGCTGTCCTCTTGCCATGTGGAAATGTCAACTACGTTCGGGATGAACTGAAAAGCGTACCCAACTTTTCACATCGTTGCAAAAATAAATGTCCCAAAATCGCACTAAACGGATATAAATTGCTATAAAACGCTTTAAATTAACTACTTTGTGATGTTTGTAACTCCTATAACGAGTGAAAAGATGACCGGAGAAATATAACAGGCTAAACTAACGCTTGGAACAGGAGAGGGTCGGTGTCTTCCACGCGCGTTACGCAGCAAGAAAAGACTTGCTAGCTAAAGGTTTTTTTCATTTGTAGGGCCTGTGAACGAGCAATCGAGCCCGTTGGAATCGTCATCACGTAAAGGCATCCAGGGGAAGACGTAAGAAGTGTCCGTATAGTCATAGCAACGACAGTGCTCTTTTAAATGACTTCAGAAAAGTGGCCAACGTTTCTCAAATCTGACTCCATGTCAGGGAAATTGCTGTAGAATGGGCTCTGTTCCACTTAGAGACAAAATTTCAACTCCTATAGAAACTATAGACTGTTTTCTATCCAATAATAATAATAATATGCATATTGTACGATCAAGGATTTTGTGGGAAGCCGTTTAAAAAATTAGCCACATTAGCATAAATAGTCTAAACAGCGCCCCCATCCCCAACAGGTTAAAATAAAAATCTCAAAAAACAACGGAGGTAAAATCAACATTCAAAACACAACTAGCTCTCACAGTCTCACGTCAGAATTAGCCATTCATCCATGTTTCTTAAATGTCAAATTTCGAAGTTGTTGCAAAGGTCACATTTGGAATGGTTTAAGTAAAAGTTTACCTCCAAAATTTTAAGGTTAGGGTTTAGGCATTAACCTGTTGGGGATGGGGGCGCTGTTTAGACTATTTATGCTAATTTGGCAAATTTTTTAAACGGCTTCCCACAAAATCCTTGATCGTACAATATGCATATTATTATTATTATTGGATAGAAAACAGTCTATAGTTTCTATAGGAGTTGAAATTTTGTCTCTAAGTGGAACAGAGCCCATTCTACAGCAATTTCCCTGACATGGAATCAGATTTGAGAAATGTTGGCCACTTTTCTGAAGTCAGTTAAAAGGGCACTGTCGTTGCTATGACTATACGGACACTTCTTACGTCTTCCCCTGGATGCCTTTACGTGATGACGATTCCAACGGGGTCGATTGCGCGTTCACAGGCCCTACAAATGAAAAAAACCTTTAGCTAGCAAGTCTTTTCTTGCTGCGTAACGCGCGTGGAAGACACCGACCCTCTCCTGTTCCAAGCGTTAGTTTAGCCTGTTATATTTCTCCGGTCATCTTTTCACTCGTTATAGGAGTTACAAACATCATAAAGTAGTTAATTTAAAGCGTTTTATAGCAATTTATATCCGTTTAGTGCGATTTTGGGACATTTATTTTTGCAACGATGTGAAAAGTTGGGCACGCTTTTCGGTTCATCCCTAACGCAGTTGACATTTCCACATGGCAAGAGGACAGCTTTCCACCAAAAGACGATTTCTCCCAAGAAAGGATCCTTTGCCCAAGATACTGATGGAAGAACAGCTCAAGGTAGGACATTTTTATTATGATAAATCGTGTTTCTGTCGAAACATTTTAGTGGCTTAGGACGCCATGTTTTTTGACGTAGCTTCGCTTGGCGCAAACTGTATTGAAAAGTAAGGATAAATTAAAAAATGTAATAACGCAATTGTATTAAGAATTAAATTGTCTATCAATCCCTGTCCACCCTATATTTTTTAGTCACGTTTATGAGTATTTATGTATAAGAGTAGATCACTGTCTAAGTGGCGCAAGGACAAATTCTGACCAGCTGAGTTACATTTCACATTGTCTAACCATGATTTTGGTGGCTAAATATAAACATTTTCGATCAAACTGTATATGCATGTTGTAATGTGATGTTACAGGAGTGTCATCGGAAGAATTCTGAGAAGGTTAGTGAAAAAATTAATATCTTTTGGCGATGTTGACTTTTATCGCTCACTTTGGCTAGAATCAATGCTGGGCTGCTAATTGCTATGTGCTAAGCTAATATAACGATTTATTGTGTTTTCGCTGTAAGACACTTAGAAAATCTGAAATATTGTCTGTATTCACAGGATCTGTGTCTTTCGATTCGTGTATGCTGTGTATTTTTACGAAATGTTTGATGATTAGTAGTTAGGTAAACACGTTGCTCATTGTAATTATTCTAGTCCATTTGTGATGGTGGGTGCAATTGTAAACTATGCCATCTACCTGAAATATGCACTTTTTTCTAACAAAACCTATCCCATACCATAAATATGTTATCAGACTGTCATCTAATGAGTTTTTTTGTTGGTTAGGGGCTATAAATATCTTAGTTTAGCCGAATTGGTGATGGCTACTGGTGTTGGTGGACAAATAAAAGATGGTGGATTATGCTAATGTGTTTTTAGGTAATAGATGTACATCTTTACATATTGTGTCTTCCCTGTAAAACATTTTAAAAATCGGAAATGTTGACTGGATTCACAAGATCTGTGTCTTTCATTAGCTGTATTGGACTTTAATGTGTGAAAGTTAAATATTTTAAAAAAATATTTTTTTTGAATTTCGCGGCACTGGTTTTTCAGTGGGGGGGGGGGGGGGGTGTGCCGCTAGCGCCACGCTGATCCTAGACAGGTTAAAACATAATCTCAAAACAAACTTTCTTTCGCTGGATTTGAATTTGCAAGCTGTGGAATCAGATGCTGACACCTATCCACCATCCCTACCCACAACATTTTAGCAAACCGAAACCTGACAGTGTTTCCCCCTAGTGGCCAGTTTCTAAATCATCTCCCAATGTCCTCAGACATGGATGGACGTCGACTACTGACTTGTATCACGGGTGACCTGGCTGGAAAAAGCAACATTATAATGACTATCTTTCTGTCTCTCTGCTTCTCACTGTCCCTCCTTCTCTCTCTCTATCTCTCTGTTATTTCATCAGGGACCACCATGAAGGAGGAATATTTTTCCTGCAGTATCACACAAGACAATAGTTTTCCACCAGAGGAAGCAAATAAACAAAGAGGAAATCGAATTCTTTCAGCTGTCGCTGGAGTAGCAGGCGATGAATCAGCAGAATAAATTCCCTCAAGAGATAAACAAACATGATATTTCAGTAGGCTACAGAGGACGAAGAGGAAAGGCACCTTGTAAAGTTCACCGTGAAAGGAACCACCTTCACAATCAGGAGAGCCTCTGGCAGCCACGACTTTACTACAGGAGATATATGACACACACGCAAAGAGGGACAGACAGGAGCACACACACACACAGACCGACGAACACAAGCAAGCCCACACACCCCTCAGACAGGATTTTACCATCCCAGATATACAGCCTAATACTGCAGGCCATTAAATGTGGATTTGGAGCCTGCAGTGTCCACCAACACACTATCAACACAGCCCAGTGGTCATACCGCTGATTTACACTGCACAACATGATACCTTTACCTCCATTTGATTCATATCCTGTCTATACACAACCTGGGTCTGAGTCCTGCTTTATGGGTTATGCATGAGACCTTGAACCTTCACTGGAGTACACCACTAACTGACACGTATATCCAGTCAGAACACAGTTACACATTCCAGATAAGACATTAACCCCCTAAGGTTGATGTCCGTGCCCCAGAGGAAATCTAATTAACATCATGCAAAAATCCCCAGAAAATTGTGTCAGTTTAAGCTAGAGATATCTGTTTTTTTTCCGTTGGATGCGTCTCAATCCATCAGATGTCATGTCCATGTCACACTTCCGCATCTGCGGTAAAAGGTGACAGAGCTAGAGCGGTGTTTGTCAGGGAATGAGAAATCCCGAAAATCGGTCTTCTCAAAAAATTGCTCTACGAACCCCACAAGCGTCTTGGGACTTGTCTGGATTCAGTACAGCTGATCTGCCAACTTCTGTCTGTAGCGTCCCAACAGTTTGGGCTACACACTCATAGGACCATGCAAAGGTGATTCTCTCATGAACAAGTACATTTTATTGTTTTGCTCTACGATATCCACAGGCCTCACAAGAGACGTCTGAGGGTCCCCCGGTACCAGTTGAAAAAATGTATGGAAGACTGTTAAGTGCCAAAAATAAGGGGTAAATAACAAATGTTTCCTGATCTTTCTAATATCTCTAAGATATAGCACAGACACTTCAGAACAAACTTCCTTTAGATTATTTTGGGGGGACTATCTGTAGTGTCATTCAATGTGTTGGTATGGGCTCAAAACAGGCCCAAAAATGATTTTAATCAACCAAAAATGTTAAATACTTCAAGGGGTCTTAAAATTCTAAATCAAATAGCAAAATGGTCCTTGGTATGACCTTCTTAAACAATTATATATAGAGCAGTGAGGGAGAGAGAGCTTAGTATGTTGCCAGCTTAGTATGTCCCCCCCTGTGTGTCAAATAAGTGTTGCTGAGGGAGACAGAATCACGCAAGGAGAGTGAGAAAGAGAGAGAGAGCGGGAGAGAGAAGAAGAGAGATGAAGAGAAAGAAATCGAGAGTGAGAGAGGGAGAGAGAGAGAAAGAGAAAAAGAGGGGGAGATAGTGAAAGGTAAAAGAGAGGGAAAGAGAGAAAAAGAGGGGGAGATAGTGAAAGGTAAAAGAGAGGGAAAGAGAGAAAAAGCCTCATGAGAAGGAAAGAGTCTGTGAGAAAAGGAGAGAGAGCAACAGTGCAAAGTTCTTTGTGAATTCAAAACAAGACAATTCACATCTCGATTGATTTGCAAGTAATCAAATCTGACAGTTTTTCAAGGGTCAAAAAATATGTTATTTTGCAAGGGGTTGAATATTTTGCAAAGAGGGAAAGCATTAGGCATACATTATTTGACAGGTGGAAGACAAGGAGAAGAGAAAATTCATTTTTCGGCAGAACTTTGTGAGATTTGCCAGTGTTTACCATAAGTTGTCTGAGCCAAAACCTGTATTCATTAGGTTATTGAATTGTTTTCAAAACGTAGTTAACTGTTGTTTTGACAGTCGTAAATTATTACCATAGAAAACACACACACACACACACACACACACCACATGCACAATTGCACGCACTTACAAGCACACACACAGGAAGGAAGTAAGGGAAGCATTTTCTCAAACTGAGAATGTGAGAGCAACACTGTTCTGTTGACAGAGCCTACGCTCTATTCCTTAGTGTCTTTGCTGCAGAGAAAAAGCAGATAATTGGATCCCAGACCGTACTAGTTGTAGAGAGAGGTGTCAGATAGTGTTGGTTAGTGTTGGATAAGATAGTGTTACATGATAAGTCTCCGGTCTTATAGATCTTAAAGAACAAGAGACAAGAAGATTTCAATTTTATCGTGGAGATGTTTCTTCCCTTATAATGATTTACATATATTTTCAAAAATCAAACTACCTTGATCTTTATATTGTCATAGCTGCTTTTAGCTAGAGACCTAAAGGTCACATTTTGAAAGGTAAGGGTTAAGGTTAGGGTTAAAACAGAAACAATCAAAATGAGTGCCTAAACAAAGGAATGAACCAGCAATCCTCGGAGCTACTCATCCTCTACTATTTATAGTGTATGATGCTCCGTGAACCGTGAAATTAATAAATAGCACACTCTCAGTAATTGCGCTGTAAACTGAGAGCTGTGCAGAGAGGGATAAAGAGAGGGATGGACAGAGAGAGAGAGTGAGGGAGAGAGAGAGATAGAGAGAGTGGAGTGGTAAAAGAGGGAGGTGGAGGAGGTGACATGGGGATGGAAGAGAGGATCATAGAGACATAGGGAGAATTTCAGAAAGGGAGATCGAGAGAGGGGGAGAAGAGAGAGGGTAAAAAGAGAGAATCATCATAAAGTTTGAACAGGGGAGCTCCCATTAGGAAGAGAGAATCATTAAATCATTAATCATTATTAATCATTAAAACTACTTATGGCTGAAATCCCGTTATCGGGATCGATATGACAACAGCCAGCGAAAGTGCAGGGCGCCAAATTCAAACAACAGAAATCTCAAAATTTAAATTCCTCAAACATACAAGTATTATACACCATTTTAAAGATAAACTTGTTGTTAATCCCACCACAGTGTACGATTTCAAAAAGACTTTACGACGAAAGCACACCATGCGATTATGTTAGGTCAGCACCAAGTCACAGAAAAACACAGCCATTTTTCCAGCCAAAGAGAGGAGTCACAAAAAGCAGAAATAGAGATAAAATGAATCACTAACCTTTGATGATCTTCATCAGATGACACTCATAGGACTTCATGTTACACAATACATGTATGTTTTGTTCGATGAAGTTCATATTTATATCCAAAAATCTCAGTTTACATTGGCGCGTTATGTTCAGTAATGTTTTGCTTCCAAAACATCCGGTGATTTTGCAGAGAGCCACATCAATTTACAGAAATACTCATAATAAACATTGATAAAAGATACAAGTGTTATGCATGGAATTATAGATAAACTTCTCCTTAATGCAACGGCTTCGTCAGATTTCAAAAAAGCTTTACGGAAAAGCACATCATGCAGTAATCTGAGTACAGCGCTCAGAGACCAAAACAAGCCATACAGATACCCGCCATGTTGTGGAGTCAACAGAAGTCAGAAATAGCATAAATATTCACTTACCTTTGATGATCTTCATCAGAATGCTCTCCCAGGAATCCCAGTTCCACAATAAATGTTTGTTTTATTCGATAAAGTCATTTATGTCCAAATACCTCCTTTTTGTTCGTGCGTTTAGTTCACAAATTCAAATTCACGAAGCGCAGGCCAGACAAAGAGTCAAAAAGTTCCATTACAGTTCGTAGAAACATGTCAAACGATGTATAGAATCAATCTTTAGGATGTTTTTATCAGAAATCTTCAATAATGTTTCAACCGGAGATTTCCTTCATCTTTAGAAAGGAAAAGGAACACAGCTAACTCTCACGGGAGCGCGCCTGACGGAGCTTATGGCATTCTGCCAGACCTCTTAGTCAATCAGCTCTTAATCTCTCCCCTTTCACAGTAGAAGCCTGAAAAAAGGTTCTAAAGACTTTTAAAATCTAGTGGAAGCCTTAGGAAGTGCAATATGACCCCATAGACACTGTATATTGGATAGGCAAAGACTTGAAAACCTAAAAACCTCAGATTTCCCACTTCCTGGTTGGATTGTTTCTCAGGTTTTTGCCCAGCCATATGAGTTCTGTTATACTCACAGACATCATTCAAACAGATTTAGAAACTTCAGAGTGTTTTCTATCCAAATATACTAATAATATGCATATCTTAGCTTTAGGGCCTGAGTAGCAGGCAGTTTACTCTGGGCACCTTATTCATACAAGCTACTCAATGCTGCCCCCAGCCACGAGAAGTTAAAAAACCTTAGCAAGGAGACAAGGAGAGCTCTGGAGAAACAATGCTTCTCGTCCCTCTGGCGTACACACAAATATGGCTGATATCAGTGATATTGTAAAGCTTTGTCCCCTTTTAGAATTTAATAGACTATTATAGAATGGGACAGAATAGAAAAGATTAGAACAGAATAGAACAGAATGGAATAGAACAGAATAGAATATAAAATAATAGAACAGAACAGAATAGAACAGAATAGAATATAAAATAATAGAACAGAACAGAATAGAATAGAATAGAATAGAACCGAATGGACAGAATACAATAGAAAATAATATAACATAGAATAGAACAGATGAGAACAGAAAATAATAGAACAGAATGGAACATAATAAAATAGAAAATCATAGAATACAACAGAACAGAAAAGAATAGAACAGAATAAAACAGAATAGAATAGAAAAGAACAGAATAGAATAGAACAGAGTAGAACAGAAAAGAACATAATAGGACAGAATAGAATAGAACAGAATATAAAAGAATAGAACATAATAGAATACATCTGCATATCTAAGAAGTCCTGAGATGGGGGCAGTAACGGAGATAAGATAAAAAATAAAAACAACCATTTCAGGTGAGAAACCAGAGAAAGAGAGGGATGGAGAGGAGTGAGGTAGGGAAGGATGAAAGGAGAGGAGAGGGATGGGTGGATGGATATTCGGCCTAGTGCTCTATAACCTCTTACGGCTCAGATCCCGTTATAACTGGGGCGGTGGATGTCTGGGAACCAGAGATGCACAGCCCAGCAGACGCAGGAGGAAGGGCAATGGGGTTACGCGGCATGAAGGGAGGGACATACGGCGTGACACCGGCAGGAGATTTATGTTTTTGCCTGCAATCTACAAGCCCATAGCGCTAAGGGCACGGTCTGCGGCCGGACTTAAAAATCTATTGGGAAATTGGTGGACTAAGGTTCAGCTGCAACTGTCATACCATTGCACAGCGACGCAGGTAGCAACACAACATAAGAGCAGCCACAGGAACAGAAACAGAGGCAAGGCCTCCATCTTCTGGTTCTGAGTCATTCTTGTGATGCAGGCTGCATTTAGGAAACCCTTTCGGAAATAAGGAGAATGTTTTGCATGTTTCTTTGACATTCAAATTCACTGTTATTGATAATAAAACAAGGCCATGAAAAACCAATGCTATGAAATATAGTCGTAATTTGCTAGCAACATACTATGCTCTCTCCCTCTCTTCTCTCTTTCTTCCCTCTCTCCCTCTCTTCTCTCTCCCTCTCTTCTCTCTTCCTTCCCTCTCTCTCCCTCTCTTTTCTCTCCCTCTCTTCTCTCTTTCTTCCCTCTCTCTCCCTCTCTTCTCTCTCCCTCTCTCTCCCTCTCTTCTCTCTCCCTCTCTTCCTTCCCTCTCTCTCCCTCTCTTCTCTCTCCCTCTCTTCTCTCTTTCTTCCCTCTCTCTCCCTCTCTTCTCTCTCCCTCTCTTCTCTCTTTCTTCCCTCTCTCTCCCTCTCTTCTCTCTCCCTCTCTTCTCTCTTTCTTCCCTCTCTCTCCCTCTCTTCTCTCTCCCTCTCTATTTGACTGTATTTTTACCAGCATTTGAGTTTATACATTTTGATGTTTATGGTGTAGCGTTGTTTCAGCATACTGATGATGATTGCATGAGGAGCATCACACGAACATGCAGGCAGTGTCTTCAAAGACAAGACAGTGTCCTATCAATCACCAAAACCTTTGTGTCAACACAGCAGGAAAACAAAAGCTGGAGGTGTTAATATCCAGCTGGTCATTACCTGCATCGCCCTAAAGCTGGAGGTGTTAATATCCAGCTGGTCATTACCTGCATCGCCCTAAAGCTGAAGGTGCTAATATCCAGCTGGTCATTACCTGCATCGCCCTAAAGCTGGAGGTGCTAATATCCAGCTGGTCATTACCTGTATCGCCCTAAAGCTGGAGGTGCTAATATCCAGCTGGTCATTACCTGCATCGCCCTAAAGCTGGTGGTGCTAATATCCAGCTGGTCATTACCTGCATCGCCCTAAAGCTGGAGGTGCTAATATCCAGCTGGTCATTACCTGTATCGCCCTAAAGCTGGAGGTGCTAATATCCAGCTGGTCATTACCTGCATCGCCCTAAAGCTGGTGGTGCTAATATCCAGCTGGTCATTACCTGCATCGCCCTAAAGCTGGAGGTGCTAATATCCAGCTGGTCATTACCTGCATCGCCCTAAAGCTGGAGGTGCTAATATCCAGCTGGTCATTACCTGTATCGCCCTAAAGCTGGAGGTGCTAATATCCAGCTGGTCATTACCTGCATCGCCCTAAAGCTGGTGGTGCTAATATCCAGCTGGTCATTACCTGCATCGCCCTAAAGCTGGAGGTGCTAATATCCAGCTGGTCATTACCTGTATCGCCCTAAAGCTGGAGGCGCTAATATCCAGCTGGTCATTACCTGCATCGCCCTAAAGCTGGAGGTGCTAATATCCAGCTGGTCATTACCTGCATCGCCCTAAAGCTGGAGGTGCTTATATCCAGCTGGTCATTACCTGTATCGCCCTAAAGCTGGAGGTGCTAATATCCAGCTGGTCATTACCTGCATCGCCCTAAAGCTGGAGGTGCTAATATCCAGCTGGTCATTACCTGCATCGCCCTAAAGCTGGTGGTGCTAATATCCAGCTGGTCATTATCTGCAATCGCCCTAAAGCTGGTGGTGCTAATATCCAGCTGGTCATTACCTGCAATCGCCCTAAAGCTGGAGGTGCTTATATCCAGCTGGTCATTACCTGCATCGCCCTAAAGCTGGAGGTGTTAATATCCAGCTGACTTTTTTCAAATTTCTTCACATTTTGATATTAAAATTGGGTTACATTTATATTTTGTGTCACTGGCATACACACAATACCCCATAATGTCAAAGTGGAATTCTGTTTTTTGAAATGTTAACAAATGAATAAACAATGAAAAAATACAATGTCTTGAGTCAATACTTTTTCCACCCAAATGTTATGGCAAGCCTAAATACAATTAACAAGTCACAATGCGTTGCATGGACTCACACTGTGTGCAATAATAGTGTGGAACATGATTTTAGAATGACTACCTCATCTCCACACTTACACCTCATTGTAAGTCCTTCAATTGAGCAGTGAATTTTAAACAGATTCAACCACAATGATCAGGTGGGTTTTCCAATGTCTCACAGAGAAGAGTGCCTATAGGTAGATGGATAAAAATTAAAAACAGACATTGAATATCCCTTTGAGCATGGCACATTTATTAATTACTCTTTGGATGGTGCATTAATACACCAGTCATTACAAAGATTCAGGCGTCCTCCCTAACTCAGTTGCCGGAGAGGAAGGAAAAGCTCAACGATTTCACCATGAGGCCAATGGTGACTTTAAAGCTGTTACAGGGTTTAATAGCTGTGATAGGAGAAAACTGAGGATGGATCAACAACATTTTAGTTACTCCACAATACTAACCTAATTGACAGAGGGAAAAGAAGGAAGCCTGTACAGAATTTTTTTTTTTTCCAAAACATG